>NC_084625.1:28819980-28894980 GCF_033978795.1 Nerophis ophidion | reverse complement strand
TCCGCGGGCCAAAAACAAGACACTGGCTAGTTCAATAAACAATTCAACCAGGAGCGGCGGACCCATATGATATATAATTTTCCAATAGTCTGGTAGCTGCCATTCTTTTCCTTTTAGTGATAAACGACAGTTAATCTGCCATTAATTGGACTTTAAAATTATTGAACAACAGCATTACTTGTATGACCCAATCCAAACAACCCTCCCTAGTCATGGTGCTATTTTTTTTTAAGATTAGAGATGGAACTGCCCACCCCCCCTTGAAAATTATCTAACGAGGGTACACTTATTAATGATAAAAAATTACACCTATCTGCGATTATCGCAATACATTTTGAGTTAACTATGAACAAAATGGGATTAACAGCGACAAATATTTTAATTGCTTAATCGGGACTGTCAAACCATATATATATATATATATATATATATATATATATATATATATATATATATATATATATATATATATATATATATATATATATAAATATATATATATATATATATATATATATATATATATATATATGTAAATACATATATATATATTTATATATATATATATATATATATATCTATATATATATATATATATATATATATAAATATAAATATATCCATCCATCCATCCATCTTCTTCCGCTTATCCGAGGTCAGGTCGCGTGGGCAACAGCCTAAGCAGGGAAACCCAGACTTCCCTCTCCCCAGCCACTTCGTCTAGCTCTTCCCGGGGGATCCCGAGGCGTTCCCAGGCCAGCCGGGAGACATAGTCTTCCCAACGTGTCCTGGGTCTTCCCCGTTGCCTCCTACCGGTTGGACGTGCCCTAAACACCTCCCTAGGGAGGCGTTCGGGTGGCATCCTGACCAGATGCCTGAACCACCTCATCTGGCTCCTCTCGATGTGGAGGAGCAGCGGCTTTACTTTGAGCTCCTCCCGGATGGCAGAGCTTCTCGCCCTATCTCTAAGGGAGAGCCCCGCCACACGGCGGAGGAAACTCATTTCGGCCGCTTGTACCCGTGATCTTATCCTTTCGGTCATGACCCAAAGCTCATGACCATAGGTGAGGATGGGAACGTAGATCGACCGGTAAATTGAGAGCTTTGCCTTCCGGCTCAGCTCCTTCTTCACCACAACGGATCGGTACAACGTCCGCATTACTGAAGACGCCGCACCGATCCGCCTGTCGATCTCACGATCCACTCTTCCCTCACTCATGAACAATACTTCTAGGTACTTGAACTCCTCCACTTGGGGCAGGGTCTCCTCCGCAACCCGGAGATGGCATTCCACCCTTTTCCGGGCGAGAACCATGGACTCGGACTTGGAGGTGCTGATTTTCATTCCGGTCGCTTCACACTCGGCTGCGAACCGATCCAGTGAGAGCTGAAGATCCCGGTCAGATGAAGCCATCAGGACCACATCATCTGCAAAAATCAGAGACCTAATCCTTCGGTCACCAAACCGGAACCCCTCAACGCCTTGACTGCGCCTAGAAATTCTGTCCATAAAAGTTATGAACAGAATCGGTGACAAAGGACAGCCTTGGCGGAGTCCAACCCTCACTGGAAATGTGTTCGACTTACTACCGGCAATGCGGACCAAGCTCTGGCACTGATCGTACAGGGAGCGGACCGCCACAATAAGACAGTCCGATACCCCATACTCTCTGAGCAGTCCCCACAGGACTTCCCGAGGGACACGGTCGAATGCCTTCTCCAAGTCCACAAAGCACATGTAGACTGGTTGGGCAAACTCCCATGCACCCTCAAGAACCCTGCCGAGAGTATAGAGCTGGTCCACAGTTCCACGACCAGGACGAAAACCACACTGTTCCACCTGAATCCGAGGTTCGACTATCCGGCGTAGCCTCCTCTCCAGGACACCTGAATAAACCTTACCGGGAAGGCTAAGGAGTGTGATCCCATGATAGTTGGAACACACCCTCCGGTCCCCCTTCTCAAACAGAGGAACCACCACCCCAGTCTGCCAATCCAGACGTACCGTCCCCGATGTCCACGCTATGCTGCAGAGTCTTGTCAACCCAGACAGCCCCACAGCATCCAGAGCCTTAAGGAACTCCGGGCGGCCCTCATCCACCCCTGGGGCCTTGCCACCGAGGAGCTTTTTAACTACCTCAGCGACCTCAGCCCCAGAAATAGGAGAGTCCACCACAGATTCCCCAGGCACTGCTTCCTCATAGGAAGACGTGTTGGTGGTATTGAGGAGGTCTTCAAAGTATTCCCTCCACCTACCAACAACATCCGCAGTTGAGGTCAGCAGAACACCATCCGCACCATACACGGTGTTGATAGTTCACTGCTTCCCCTTCCTGAGGCGGCAGACGGTGGTCCAGAATCGCTTCGAAGCCGTCCGGAAGTCGTTTTCCATGGCTTCCCCGAACTCCTCCCATGTCCGAGTTTTTGCCTCCGCGACCGCTGAAGCTGCACACCGCTTGGCCTGTCGGTACCTGTCCACTGCCTCCGGAGTCCTATGAGCCAAAAGGACCCGATAGGACTCCTTCTTCAGCTAGACGGCATCCCTCACCGCTGGTGTCCACCAAGGGGTTTTTGGATTGCCGCCCTGACAAGCACCAACTACTTTGCGGCCACAGCTCCGATCAGCCGCCTCGACAATAGAGGTGCGGAACATGGTCCACTCGGACTCAATGTGCAGCACCTCCCTCGTGACATGTTCAAAGTTCTTCCGGAGGTGGGAATTGAAACTTTCTCTGACAAGAGACTCTGCCAGACGTTCCCAGCACACCCTCACAATGCGTTTGGGCCTCCCAGGTCTGTCCAGCATCCTCCCCCAGCATCGCAGCCAACTCACCACCAGGTGGTGATCGGTAGAAAGCTCCGCCCCTCTCTTCACTGAGTGTCCAAAACACAAGGCCGCAAATCCGATGACACAACTACAAAGTCGATCATGGAACTGCGGTCTAGGGTGTCCTGGTGCCAAGTGCACATATGGACACCCTTATGTTTGAACATGGTGTTTGTTATGGACGAACTGTGACGAGCACAAAAGTCCAATAACAAAACACCACTCGGGTTCAGATACGGGCGGCTATTCTTCCCAATCACGCCTCTCCAGGTTTCACTGTTGTTGCCAACGTGAGCGTTGAAGTCCCCCAGAAGGACAAGGGAATCACGCGGGGGAGCACTTTCCAGTACTCCCTCGAGTGTTCCCAAAAAGGGTGGGTACTCTGAACTGCTGTTTGGTGAAGTGAAGTGAAGTGAATTATATTTATATAGCGCTTTTCTCAAGTGACTCAAAGCGCTTTACATAGTGACACCCAATATCTAAGTTACATTTAAACCAGTGTGGGTGGCACTGGGAGCAGGTGGGTAAAGTGTCTTGCCCAAGGACACAACGGCAGTAACTAGGATGGCACAAGCGGGAATCGAACCTGCAACCCTCAAGTTGCTGACACGGCCACTCTACCAACCGAGCTATGCGTAAGCACAAACAACAGTCAGGACCCGTCCCCCCCACCCGAAGGCAGAGGGATGCTGGCCTTTCGTCCACCGAGTTAAACTCCAACGTGCAGGCTTTGAGCCGGGGGGCAACGAGAATTGCCACCCCAGCCCGTCGCCTCTCACTGCCGGAAACGCCAGAGTGGAAGAGAGTCCAGTCCCTTTCGAGAGAAGTGGTTCCAGACCCCTTGCTGTGCGACGAAGTGAGTCCGACTATATCCAGCCGGAACTTCTCGACTTCGCGCACTAGCTCAGGCTCTTTTCCCCCCCAGTGAGGTGACGTTCCACGTCCCAAGAGCTAGCTTCTGTAGCCGAGGATCGGACCGCCAAGTGCCCTGCCTTTGGCTGCCGCCCAGCTCACATTGCACCCGACCTCTATGGCCCCTGCTATGGGTGGTGAAACCATTGGAGGGCTGACCCACGTTGCCTCTTCGGGCTGTGCCCGGCCGGGCCCCATGGGAACAGGCCCGGCCACCAGGCGCTCGCCATCGTGCCCCACCTCCGGGCCTGGCTCCAGAGGGAGGGCCCGGTGACCCGCATCCGGGCGAGGGAAATCTGGGTCCATGTTTTTTCTTCTTCAAAGAGGTCTTCGAACTGCTCTTTGTCTGATCCCTCACCTAAAACCTGTTTGCCTTGGGAGACCAGGGGGCATAAAGCCCCCGGACAACAGAGCTCCTAGGATCATTGGGACACGCAAACTCCTCTACCACAATAAAGTGGCAGCTCAGAGAGTATATATATATATATATATATATATATATATATATATATATATATATATATATATATATATATATATATATATATATATATATATATACATATATATATATATACAGAAACCCAGTTTCTATATGAGTTGAGTTGGGAAATTGTGTTAGATGTAAATATAAACTGAATACAATGATTTGCAAATCCTTTTCAACCCATATCAGTTGAATGCACTACAAAGACAACAATATATATATATATATATATATATATATATATATATATATATATATATATATATATATATATATATATATATATATATATATCCATCCATCCATCCATCCATTTTCTACCGCTTATTCCCTTTCGGGGTCGCGGGGGGCGCTGGCGCCTATCTCAGCTACAATTGGGCGGAAGGCGGTGTACACCCTGGACATATATATATATATATATATATATATATATACTATATGCAGAAACCCCGTTTCTATATGAGTTGGGAAATTTTGTTAGATGTAAATATAAACGGAATACAATGATTTGCAAATCCTTTTCAACCCATATTCAATTGAATGCACTACAAAGACAAAATATTTGATGTTCAAACTCATAAACTTTATTTTTTTGCAAATAATAATTGACTTAGAATTTCATGGCTGCAAGACGTGCCGAAGTAGTTGGGAAAGGGCATGTTCACCGTTGTGTTATATCACCTTTTCTTTTAACAACACTCAATAAACGTTTGGGAACTGAGGAAGCTAATTGTTGAAGCTCTGAAAGTCAAATTCTTTCCCATTCTTGTTGTATGTAGAACTTCATTCGTTCAACAGTCCGCTGTCAAATTTTACGCTTCATAATGCACCACACATTTTCGATGGGAGACAGGTCTAGACTGCAGGTGGGCCAGGAAAGTACCCGCACTCTTTTTTTACGAAGCTATGCTGTTGTAACACTTGTCATTGTAAAATAAGCAGGGGCCTCCATGATAACGTTGCTTGGATGACAACATATGTTGCTCCAAAACCTGTATGGACCTTTCAGCATTAATGGTGCCCTCACAGATGTGTAAGTTACCCATGCCTTGGGCATTAATACACCCCCATACCATCACAGATGCTGGCTTTTGAACTTTCCGCCTATAACAATCCTAATGGTTATTTTCCTCTTTGTTCTGGAGGACACCACATCCTCTGTTTCCAAATATAATTTCAAATGTGGACTCGTCAGACCACAGAACACTTTTACAGTTTGCATCAGTCCATCTTAGGTGAGCTCGGGCCCAGCCATGCCGGCGGCGTTTCAGGATATTTTTGATGAATAGGTTTGGCTTTGCATAGTAGAGTTTTAACTTGCACTTACAGATGGAGCGACCAACTGTAGGTACTGACAGTGGTTTTATGAAGTGTTCCTATAAACCACGTGGTGATATCCTTTACACACTGATGTCGGTTTTTGATGCAGTATCGCCTGAGGGCTCAAAAGTCCGTGATAGCATCGCTTATGTGTAGTGATTTCTCCAGATTCTCTGA
The DNA here is from genome assembly GCF_033978795.1 of Nerophis ophidion. Classification (NCBI taxonomy): domain Eukaryota; kingdom Metazoa; phylum Chordata; class Actinopteri; order Syngnathiformes; family Syngnathidae; genus Nerophis; species Nerophis ophidion. The sequence goes on along the minus strand of NC_084625.1, from coordinate 28,889,257 downwards.
ACTTTTTGATGATTTTACAGACCGTAGATGGTAAAATCCCTAAATTCCTTGCAATAGCTCGTTGAGAAATGTTGATGTAAAACTGTTCGACAATTTGCTTAGAAAGTGCTGACCCTCACCCCATCCTTGTTTGTGAATTACTTAGCATTTCATGGAATCTGCTTTTATACCCAATCATGGCACCCAACTGTTCCCAATTAGCCTGCACAGCTGTGGGATGTTTCATATAAGTGTTTGATGAGCATTTCTCAACTTTATCAGTATTTATTGCCACTTTTCTCAACTTATTCATCACGTGTTGCTGGCATTAAATTCTAAAGTTAATCATTATTTGCAAAAAAAAATAAAAATGTTTATCAGTTTGAACATCAAATATGTTGTCTTTGTCGCATATTCAACTGAATATGGGTTGAAAATGATTTGCAAATCATTGTAATCCGTTTATATTTACATCTAACAAAATTTCCCAACTCATATGGAAACAGGGTATGTATATATATATATATACATATATTTATATATATATTTTTATTTATATATATAGCCTTCAGCCCCCGGCCAAATTTTTTAAGCCAAATGCCGCCTTTCGTTCAGAAAGTTTGAACACCTTTGCTTTATATTAGCCGAGCAGGGTTGAAAGCATGGGAAACATGTAGTGGTTTGTATTCCGGAAATTACAATATCTTTGATTCTATCCAAATTTTACGATGACACATATCTGATTGGCAGCTGAAGGAGTCCCAACTTGCCACTCATTCAGTGGAAGATGAGCTTTCGGAGCTAAAGCGGCGCCACCAAGAAAAGGTCGGCCAATGGGAGAGCTCGCAGGAGGCGCTGGACCAGTTGACAGACGAGCTCCAGGTCAGTCACAACCTGCTGACGGAGAGCCAGCAGCAGGCCGAGCACTTCAGGAGCCTCGCGTGTGGCCTGCAGGAGCAAGTGGACGCGGTCAAGCAGCAGGTCAGATCACATCTCACTCTCAGTGTCCATGTTTGAGTGACTTTGTGGAGCAGCACAACTTCCACAATGTTGCATCCCAGATGCTCCGTCATTGCTGGCGTCATCGTGCACGTGAACACTGCCCCCCCAATCTTTTTTTTTTTTAACGACGTCAAGTAATAAATGAATCATCTTTATTACTGAGAAATTTAATTTGGATGAACTTAACTGCTGCTGCCAAGGTCAGACGGGAGGAATGTCATTTTAATCCAATCAACTTTAATCTGTTGGTTATAAAAGAGTTAGGCTGTTGAAGAATGGCTCTATCTCAGGCCCTTTATTACGCCGCCTAATGACTTTGATTGTGAGGCGCCTATCAAGAGGTTAGGGGTTCCTGTGGAGCGTTCTTCACGTTGCTGCTTGTTGGCCAAATCACGCCACAGAGCAGGATGAAACACGTTGAAAAAGTCGAAAGTACTTTGCAAAAATACAAAGTAAGTATGTTACGGTGAAAATCAGCGTCATAATTACAAATTGATTTGGAATGGCATGTCCTCAAATCCCTTCCAGTGGTATTGTCCAGACTTATTTATGGAGAAGTTGACAATCATTTATTACATAATGGAAGCAGTTTCTGTACCCCCGCAACAAATCTATATGCAAATGTGTGCATCACATAATCATGTGTCTCAGATGACACATCAAGGTCATTGTCACTTTAAATTAGAGCCAAACGATATGTTTTAAATCCAATGCCATATGTGAGCATGCATCTTTTGAGGTGTGTAGAAGGTAGATATAGTCCTCCTGGTGGATGTGTGCCATTATGGGAACAGGGCTGGCTTATTTAAATAAGTTTGTCATTTGTAAACAACATTCATCATTTTCAACTCCGAATGGAGAGCAGCATCCGGGCTGAATTAAAGGAAACCCATTTTTTTTCACAGATTAAAACAGTTTCTCTGTGTCTTGATAACAAGAATAAAAAATGTCAGCACACTTAAAGAGGCCTTTTAAAATGATAGGATGCCCAGTGAGGCGCGACAGTAAGTTAGTTGGAATAAAATACCCCCGAAAACAACTTTTGCACAGGGTAAATCTGCATTCTACTCAGTGGCCTAGTGGTTAGAGTGTCCGCCCTGCGATCGGTAGCTCGTGAGTTCAAATCCTGGCCGAGTCGTACCAAAGACTTTAAAAATGGGACCCATTTCCTTCCTTTCTATGGCACTCAGCATTAAGGGTTGGAATTGGGGGTTAAATCACCATAAATGATTCCCGGGCGCGGCACCGCTGCTGCCCACTGCTCCCCTCACTTCCCAGGGGGTGATCAAGGGGATGGGTCAAATGCAGGGAATAATTTTTCCACATCTAGTATGTGTGTGACAATCAGTGGTACTTTGACTTTAACTTCCTATGCATTTGGCTCAGCCGGTTCACTACACTGATGAGGAATAAAAACAAAATACATTTTACCTTACATCCACCTGGGGATAGGTTGATTGGCAACACTAAATGGTCCCTAGTGTGTGAATGCTGTCTGTCTATCTGTGGTGGCCCTGCGATGAGGTGGCGACTTGTCCAGGGTGTACCCCCGCCTTCTGCTCGTGTGCAGCTGGGATAGGCCCCAGCACCCTCCACGACCCTGTAAGGGACAAACGGTAGGAAATGGATGGTTAGTTGGTTAATCTTCTTGGCGTGCAACGGAAAGGAGGACTGTCAACAACGCTGTGGATTTTTGAACAATTCAAACATTGCTTGTCCATTGCTTTCTTTGGACTCACATTAACCTAGCAGAACTAGTGAAATGATGTAAAAAGGCTAAAAAACACACAAAGTAACACAGTTGCTAACGACAGCACTGCTGTGATGACTGAGCACCGGGGAGCAATCAACCCGCTCACTCTGGATGTGCTGCCGGGCACAAAATGGGTGCACTGCGAGGCACACGATGGGTGGTGAAAGTTCACACAGCAAAGCATATTTTATCTACGGTATTTTTCGGACTGTAAGGCGAACTTAAAATATATTTTTTTTTCCTCAAAATTCGACAGTGCGCCTTATAACCCAGTGCGCCTAATGTACGGAATAAGTCTGGTTAAGCTTACCTACCTTGAAGCTATTTTACTTGGTACATGGTGTAATGATAAATGTGACCAGTAGATGGCAGTAAAACATAAACGATAACAGTAGGCTGTACTATGATGGCAATATGTCTCAAGTAAACAGCAACATTTGAAATGTTCCATTGAAAATATAAAACATTACACGTGACGCTCAAAAATCTATCAAAATATTTTAATTGTGGGACGGCGTGGCGCAGTGGGAGAGTGGCCGTGCGCAACCCGAGGGGCCCTGGTTCAAATCCCACCTAGTACCAACCTCGTCACGTCCGTTGTGTCCTGAGCAAGACACTTCACCCTTGCTCCTGATGGGTACTGGTTGGCGCCTTGCATGGCAGCTCCCTCCATCAGTGTGTGAATGTGTGTGTGAATGGGTAAATGTGGAAGTAGTGTCAAAGCGCTTTGAGTACCTTGAAGATAGAAAAGCGCTATACAAGTACAACCCATTTATCATTTATTTAATACGACTTTGGTAAGCTATGAAGCCACACTTATTCAAGGATTGTTGGTGCATTAAACACATAAGTATTATTATGGTGTGTGTATAAGGTAAGACATATTATCTGGCGTTATGTTTCGCAATACCTGCTGATCTGTAATTGGGATCTGCATAAATCCTGAATAATTGCGCGTGTCCTCACCAAAGCTATAGTCGATAAGCTTCTTAATTTTCTTTATCTTCTTGTTATGTGACATTCATCCTCCGCTGTTGCCATTTCTAATATAAAGTAGTGTACAGTTCTTACTCATATCTGTCAGTAAACTCACCATGAAAGCGCTTAAACATACCGGTGCAGTGAGTTTACATTATTCACCCAAGGAACTTTAGTTATTAGAGTTCCGGGTCGGACGTTTTTTTACGTGTCACATTTTCGGATGAGGAGATGCTGCTCCGTTATTGATTAAAACAGTTAGCTCCATCTTTTGAAACTTCTTCCACTCCTGTCCTTGCCGCTACAACAAAGATGATGAGGAGAAGAAACTGCTGAAGGTGAGCCACGTAAATAAGCCCGCCCACAAAATGGAGCATCCGGAAGCGACTGTCAGAAAGCGACTAGAAGATTATCTGTAAAACATAAACTATGCAACATTTTGACCAAAGAACCACCATTACATGTTATGTAGACCACGAGGGAGTGTTTTACATTTAGAAGAAAAGTAATAATATGACTCCTTTAATGCACCCTATAATCCGGTGTGCCTAATATATGAAAAAGATCAAAAATAGACCATTAATCGGCAGTGTGCCTTATAATCCGGTGCGCCCTATGGTCCGGAAAATACCGAAGTCTGTGGTTTGACAATCGAAAAGTTTTAACAATGAGGGATTTGTAAATCGAGGTACAATTCTACTTAATCTTACATTAAAAAAAAACACTTTTTAGTTGCCATTTCCAAGAAAAAATTACCAGTGGCACTGAGCAGTGGTCGCCAATTACCACTGGACACCCGGAGAGTAGCCATAGTAAAATTGTGACATGGGGGAATCAAAACAACTTGTGAAAATGTTATGAAGTTGCAGAGTGGTTTGTTCCACCTCGATACCCCAAAACTAGCTTTCAGCACTTCACTCAACACAGATGTCATTATGTCATCAAAGCTCACCTGTAAGCATTCATACACAGCATTTTGAAACAAGGGTGAAGTGATAGAAGAGATGTCCAAATAGAATAAGTCTATGTGTAGCAGCATAGGAGAAAGTTAAGGACAAGTTTCACTTTTGCATCTCATTTGCCATAATTGTTGTGTGCACAAAGACCCTAAATGAAATTTAGAAACACGTTTTAAAGGTTTTCAAGGAAAGGGGAGACCTAACCCTAAGAGAAGCACCAATAATTTCCATCCATCCATTCATTTTTTACCGCTTGTCCCTTTTGGGGTTGCGGGGGGTGCTTGAGCGTATCTCAGCTGCATTCGGGCGGAAGGCGGGGGTACACCCTGGACAAATCTCCACCTTATCGCAGGGCCAACACAGATAGACTGACAACATTCACACTCACATTGTTGTGATCCGATGGTCGGATCATCACCATATTGTTGCTTTGTTTTCATTTTTTATCACTCGCCATCATTTGACTCCTTAGTTCTTGTTAAGTCTGTCACCATGGTTACATATTATTTCCATCTGCTACTCTCGGTTCTCGCACACCTGTTTCTTGTAATCACCTCCCTTATTTAAGCTCGCCCCTTTTCATTGTTCTGCCTCGGATCCTAATTTGCCTTCGCGCAACAAGTGACGACTGCTCTGGATGTATATTCTCGCTAGCTTACACGCTACGCCTTTGCTTTATTCTAGCTCTCATGCTAATGGTTTGTTTTCCCTTTTTGTGCCTTCGTGCCAAGTTTAGTTTTTCTGTTTGTATTCCTAGCTTCCATGCTAGCGCCATTTGTTTGCCTTTCTGCTTAGCACCAGTGTTTTTTTGTGTTCTAGCCTGTTGTATTACTTTAATAAATACTTATATTTACGCATTTGACTCCTTTGTTCTTGTTAAGTCTGTCACCATGGTTACGTATTATTTCCACCTGCTACTCTCGGTTCTCGCACACCTGTTTCTTGTAATCACCTCCCTTATTTAAGCTCACCCCTTTTCATTGTTCTGCCTCGGATCCTAATTTGCCTTCGCGCAACAAGTGACGACTGCTCTGGATGTATATTCTCGCTAGCTTACACGCTACGCCTTTGCTTTATTCTTACTCTCATGCTAATGGTTTGTTTTCCCTTTTTTGTGCCTTCGTGCCAAGTTTAGTTTTTCTTTTTGTATTCCTAGCTTCCATGCTAGCGCCATTTGTTTGCCTTTCTGCTTAGCACAAGTGTTTTTGTGTGTTCTAGACTGTTGTATTACTTTAATAAATACTTATATTTACGCATTTGACTCCTTTGTTCTTGTTAAGTCTGTCACCATGGTTACATATTATTTCCACCTGCTACTCTCGGTTCTCGCACACCTGTTTCTTGTAATCACCTCCCTTATTTAAGCTCGCCCCTTTTTATTGTTCTGCCTCGGATCCTAATTTGCCTTTGCGCAACAAGTGACGACTGCTCTGGATGTATATTCTCGCTAGCTTACACGCTATGCCTTTGTTTTATTCCAGCTCTCATGCTAATGGTTTGTTTTCCCTTTTTTGTGCCTTCGTGCCAAGTTTAGTTTTTCTGTTTGTATTCCTAGCTTCCATGCTAGGACCATTTGTTTGCCTTTCTGCTTAGCACCAGTGTTTTTTTTTTGTTCTAGCCTGTTGTATTACTTTAATAAATACTTATATCTTACTTTACGCTGTGTTCTTGCCCGACGCATCCCTGGAGGAACAAACCCGGCATCACTATGCCGCACAAGTCTCACACACATTCACACACTAGGGACCATTTAGTGTTGCCAATCAACCTATCCCCTGCTTCATGTTTTCAGAGGTGGGAGTCACGGGAAGAACATGCAAACTCCTCATAGAAAGATCCATATACTAACCTCTGTGACACCGTGCTGCCCTGCACGAATGATCATAGAATCATAATAAAAACATATTATTATGCTTCATACTGATGAAAATCTTCCGTCAGGGATATTTCAACTAAATGTTTTTGGGGGCCACATTTCCAGAAATCTCAGGGGTGTCAGACATCTCCTTTCAATATTGTTCTTATTTTATATATTACGGAAAACCAGTGTCCTCTACAGTATCAATCAATCAATGTTTACTTATATAGAATAGAGTTTTATTGTCATTATTGCAATGAACAGGTTCAAAGAACAACGAAATTGGAGCAGCTCCTCCTAAGGTGCATATACAATATGGTAGTATAAATTAAAAAAAAATAAATAAATAAAAAAAAAAAAAAAAAAAAAAAAAATAATAATAAATTAAAAAAAAAAAAAAAAAAAAAAAAGATAGAGATGACAGATGTATCTATGTATACATAGATAAAACATTATTTCACATTGTAGTCCAAAAAAATAGAAAAACATTTAAACATTACACATGAGGACATGATGGACATATTGTGCTCACTCAGTGCCTGTTTAGTGCTACTATGGCTCTTGGGTAAAAGCTATTTTTTAGTCTATTGGTGCTCGCTTTTAGCACCCTGTAGCGTCTGCCTGAGGGTAGCAGTTCCAGGTGGCTGTGCCCGGGGTGGAATGGGTCTTTCAGGATGCTCTGTGCTTTCCTGAGACAGCGGGAGCTGTACAGGTCAGCCAGGGGGGGGAGGGGGCATCCGATTAACTTCTGGGCGGTCTTTATGACTCTCTGGAGCGCCGTTCTCTCTGCGGCCGTGCAGCTGCTGAACCACACGCAGATGCAGTAGGTCAGGATGCTCTCAATGGAGCACCGGTAGAAGGACACCAGCAGTTCCTGTGAGAGGTGGTTGTTCCTGAGTATTCTCAGGAAGTGCAGTCTCTGGTGTGCCTTCTTGATGGTAGCCGTGGTGTTGGTGCTCCAGGATAGGTCGTTGGCCAGGTGGACTCCCAGGGAGCGGAAGTCGGAGACCCTCTCCACACAGTCACCACTGATGATCAGGGGCAGGATGTCCGTTTTTTTCCTCCTGAAGTCTATGACCAGCTCCTTGGTCTTGGAGGTGTTCAGGGCCAGGTTGTTGACTTTGCACCAATCCGACAGCTTCTCCACCTCATCCCGATATGCAGCCTCGTCTCCCTCCGAGATGAGCCTAGCCCTAAATCACTAGTGTCTCAAAGGGCTGCATATAGTAGACATTTTATTTTGGTCTATTTATTTTGTCAGAGTTACAGGAGCGCTCTGTTTTTTTTTTTAAAGTAAAGCTAGTCAAATATCATCTGTATGACAGCATTTTAGTCTTTAAGAATCAATGTGAGGTTTTTTTTTTAACTAAACCTGCAGGCTACCAGTTGAATAGGCCAAATGATGAAATATAGAAGACCTTAAATGAAACCTTGAGGAACAACACTAGTACAACTGAAGAAGTTGAACAAATGACTACTTTCTGCATCTAAAGTAAACAAGCTACAGCAACACAAAAATATGTTACTGCTAAAAAGGAGAGGACTTAAAGAAGTGCTTTGAGGAACACCTCAGTTATGTAAATCATAAGTTTTGACCCCAGTGTTCCGATTGTAGCTGAGATAGGCGCCAGCGCCCCCCGCGACCTCAAAAGGGAATAAGCGATCGAACAATGGATGGATGGATGGTACTTTACTAAATAAAGGGCACCTCAAAAAATTGCATTATTGGCTATTTTAACAAAAAATCTTAGGGTACATTGAACATATGTTTCTTATTGCAAGTTTGTCCTAGATAAAATAGTGAAAATACAAGACAACTTGTCTTTTAGTAGTAAGTAAACAAACAAAGGCTCCTAATTAGTCTGCTGACATATGCAGTAACATATAGTGTCATTTTCCATTCTGTTATTTTGTCAAAATTATTAAGGACAATTGGTAGAAAATAATTGGTTCATTTACTGTTAATTTCTGTTTACTTTCTCTTTTAACATGCTCTATCTACATTTCTGTTAAAATGTAATAATCACTTATTCTTCCGTTGTTTGTACTTTACATTAGTTTTGTATGATACCACAAATTCGGGTACTTTTCAGAGGCGGTATCGTACCGAATATGATTCATTAGTACCGCGGTACTGTACTAATAATGGTATACCGTACAACCCTACTATATCGTGACATTTCATATTTTGGGCAGGCAAATTATTGCCAAACGATGCTTTATTTTTGGATTTGTACCAAAATGTCTCCTGACCGATCCCTCTTTCTTGGTAAAGTAATACAAGATGTGCAGTATGTACAATCCTGCTCACTAACTAAAAAAATACAATTACATTAATTGAGGTAATGCAGTCTTTTCTTCCTCTCTCACATCCGTGCAATGATGCATTAGTGTGTTCTTACTTGAGTGCAGAAAAAATAAAATAAAAACATACATTTCCAAGGGCAACAAAACAGAGCTTTCCAGCGTAGCGATAAGCAAGTGTTTGACAACGAGCGTAGTTGTTTCCTCTCCGCTTTTATCTCCGCTCTCTCTTCATGTAGAAAGTCATGTTGGAGTGTGACCTGCGACTTTATCAGCGGAGTCACTCCCACGCTGACGAGGACTACTTCAGCTTACAAAGTCGTGCTCAGAAGCTGCAGAAGGTACTACATGACCACACATGATTATCCTCCTATTTAAATAGCAGACTTTACTAAGTGGGTTTTATTTTAATTTTTTTAAGAAAAATGAACATGTCTCTGTAGGCTGCAGCTTACGGTGACAGTGACAAATCTAGAGATGCAATTCACCTTTCGTGTGTGTGTGTGTGTGTGTGTGTGTGTGTGTGTGTGTGTGTGTGTTTCAGCGCTGCAGTGAGCAGGTGGAGCGCCTGGTGGAGTGTGAAAAGGTTATTCTACAGATGAAATCAGAGCTGGAGAGACAGTAATAATGGCGTCTTTATGAAAACCCTTCTCTGATCCTGGTTCTGTCCTTGTCCCCCTTCTGGTGCCCTTCCCATCCCCCCTTTCGACTCTTCTTCCGCGTCTGTATAGTCGACTCACCAAATTGCATGCCATCTCTGACTTTATGTAGCATGCAAAATTCCACATCCTCTCTTTAAATCTTTTAATTCGGTTCAGTTCCTATATGTGCTTTAATCACCGCGGCGCGCTGAGGCTCACATTGTTTGTTTTCTGCTGTGCACACCCTCTCAGAAACCAGGAACAAGCGAGTCTGAAGCAAAGTCTCGTCGCATCCTGCCGCGCGCACCTTAACAAGCGTGGACAGCTGGAACAGGAAGTGGAGCTTCGGAAAGAGGAAGTGGCAAGCTTACAGCTTGAGCTTGCTGACAGCCAAGAGGTATGTTCCTGGAAGAATGTAAGCTTTGGGTTGTTGTTCTGTCATTGAACATGGCAGAAACCAATAGAAGGTGCTTCATCTGAGGTGTAATAAACAAATGTAATAATCATTTGGTAACACTTTAGTATGGGGAACATATCCACCATTAATTAGTTGCTTATTAACATGCAAATTAGTAACATATTAGCTCTTAATTAGTCATTATTAAGTAGTAATTAATGGCTTATTCTGCATGGCCTTTTTATACGAATGTGAGTGTGAATGTTGTCTGTCTATCTGTGTTGGCCCTGCGATGAGCTGGCGATTTGTCCAGGGTGTACCCCGCCTTCCGCCCAATTGTAGCTGAGATAGGCGCCAGCGCCCCCCGCAACCCCGAAAGGGAATAAGCGGTAGAAAATGGATGGATGGATGGAGTAAGCCATTAACATAAGGTTAGGGTTAGTGTACTTAGACTATGTCATACTTGCCAACCCTCACAATTTTTCCGGGAGACTCCCGAATTTCAGTACCCCTCCCGAAAATCTCCCGGTGCAACCATTCTCCTAAATTTATCCCGATTTTCACCCGAACAACAATATTGGGGGCGTGCCCTGATGGCACTGTCTTTAACATCCTCTACAAACTGTCGTTGCGTCCGCTTTTTCTCCATACAAACGGCGTGCCAGTCCAGTCATATGTTGTATGCGGCTTTTACAGACTCACATAAGAGAATGCAAATCACACTTGGTCAACAGCCATACAAGTCACACGGAGGGTGGCTGTATAAACAACTTTAACACCGTTACAATTATGCGCCACAGTGTGAACCCACACCAAACAAGAATGACAAACACATTTCGGGAGAACATCCGCACCGTAACACAACATAAACACAACAGAACAAATACCCAGAACCCCTTGCAGCACTAACTCTTCTGGGATGCTACAATATATACATCCAATATACCATCGCAACCCCCCGCCCCATTTCCCGGATTCGGAGGTCTCAAGGTTGGCAAATATGGCCTATGTTCCCCTAGTCTCCAAATAACTCTAAATGAAGTCTTTGTTACTTATAAGAGTTCCGCATACTAAAGTGTTACCAATAATGTTTATGAAAAAGCATGTGATTGTTATTGCCAATTAATGCATTTTAATGCCAATCACAAATGCCCACAGTGTTTTTCATTTTTATCCCCCCCAGCTACTGTATTTTACGGACTATAGAGCACATCGGGATATTAGCTGCACCCAGTAATTTTTTTAAGAAAAAAATATTTTCCCCATATTAACCGCACCAGACTATAAGTCACAGCTTTGTCCGCCCTGAGATCGGTAGGTTGTGAGTTCAAACCCTGGCCGAATCATACGAAGGACTACAAAAATGGGAGCCATTACCTCCCTGCTTGGCGCTTAGCATCAAGGGTTGGAATTGGGGATTAAATCACCAAAATTATTCTGTGTGACAATCATTAGTACTTTACTTTAACTTTGTAAATTGTGATATTACTTACTTACACAGAAAGATTTTGGAAATGTTTATGTACATACCTTAATTGTTTCCAAACATTGTCTGTAACATGGAAGTAAAGCGGCCGATCAAACAAAAAGAGGTCGTTATCGTGGACCCACTAGCTGTGGAAGCAAGCTCTCCAATCAGCTAAGACACTCAGTCCACGGTGAAGTTTTTGGTGAACTTATACAACAAAAACTATAGGAAAAGAATGGCATTGTGAGTTAATAATACTAACACAGACACGCGTAAACGTGTTAGTACAGGGGTGTCAAACCTAAGGTCCGCCGGTCGGATCAGGTCCGCGAACAGGTTTCATCCGGTCTGCGGGATGAGTTTGCGAAGTATAAAAATGAGCCGGAATTTTTGAATGAAATAAACTGCTGTTCTAAATGTGTCCACTAGATGTCGCAATAGCACGTCTTTGTATCTTGCTACATATGTAAAAGGAATAAACCACATGTTAGTACATTAGTCGAGGTACATGAGCAAACTACATAAATAACATTCTGTTATTCAATTTTCATATTATTTTTTATCTTGATAGATTGAAAATTAACACCAATGAGTTGACAGATAAATATTATCACATCATTTATTCAGAAAAGTATAAATACCGACAAATAAAGTTAAAATACTATTAACTGCAACAGGTACGTTTAAAAAAAAAAAACAGCATTATGATTTTTGAACATTTTCGGAATGTGCTTGATGTATTTTTTTAACAAATAAAACAATCTGAAGTTGTCTTTATTTTATAAGTTATCGTGCCGCGATTTTACAAGTCCCGCCCACTTGAAAGTACATTTTTCTTCATGTGGACCCTGATCTAAAAATAGTTTGACACCCTTGTGTTATGCTAGCTTCATTACATTACTGTAGTACATACACATGTGCATGAAAACACTCCTACAGACATCACACATGGGTTGGTTTAGTGAGTATGAATTGTTTTAGTTATATTGTATAACTTACAAATGTTGCTTGGAGTGACAAATGAAGAACCCATACGAGTAGGAAAGCTATAGACGCCAAGAGGACCTTCCGGTTCAGAGTAGTCTAAACAAAAGGAAAATGCAGCACCTGCAGAAAAGATGGTACCGTAGCACCAACAATAACACTCCTGTTCAGTGTGTTGTTTTTTTTTTAAATAATCTATTTACAGTACATTCTGGTTGTCAGCAAAGAAAAAAATCATAAATTTACTGCACCATTTTTTTTAAGCCGCAGAAAAAAGTAGTGGTTTGAAGTGCGAAATTTCCAGTAATTGTGTATCCATACCCAGTGGGGAGCCACTCACCTAAGTCAATAAAAATTACCTCCATTACGGAAAATAAACTGCATTTTTTAGCATCATAGGATAAGGCCAAACATATCACAAAAACTAAGTTGTATGTCATCAATGAAAGCCAAAGATTAAGTTAAAGTTAAAGTACCAATGATTGTCACACACACTAGGTGTGGTGAAATTTGTCCTATGGATTTGACCCATAACCTTGTTCACCCCCTGGGAGAGCAGCGGGAATCATTTTGGTCGATTTAACCCCCAATTCCAACCCTTGAAGCTGAGTGCCAAGCAGGGAGGTAATGGGTCCCATTTTTATAGTCTTTGGTATGACTCGGCCGGGGTTTGAACTCACGACCTACCAATCTCAGGGCGGACACTCTAACCACTAGCCCACTGAGTAGGGGCCGGGCTATTCAACTGGCCACCAGCCTGGAATGACAATATACGGGCCCCCGAGTTCAGTTGGCAGACAAATACTTTTGCAACAAATTCCTAAAAACACCTGAGTGCTCCTGTTGTATAGAGGAACTTGGACCACTGTAAACACATTGGCAGACCCTTGCATTGACATTTTAACCTTGCTAGCAAACATAGAACACTGGGGTCCAAAGCTGTGTTTTACATACATGAGGCGTTCCTCAAGGCACCTTTTTAAGCCCCCTTTTTTGTCTGTAGTCATTTGTTTAACTTCTTTAATTATGCTAGTGGTGTTCCTCAAGGTAAATGGTAAATGGGTTATACAAACCGTTAGTACTTGTTTAGCGCTTTTTTACCTTCAAGGTACTCAAAACGCTTTGACACTATTTCCACATTTACCCATTCACACACACATTCACACACTGATGGCGGGAGCTGCCATGCAAGGCCCTAACCACGACCCATCAGGAGCAAGGGTGAAGTGTCTTGCTCAAGGACACAATGGACGTGACTAGGATGGTAGAAGGTGGGGATTGAACCAGGAACCCTTAGGTTGCTGGCACGGCCACTCTCCCAACAGCACCACGCCGTCCCCAGGTTCCATTCTAGGTCCTCTCATTCATCACTTGGCCTATTCAACTGTTGGTTTGGTTCAACACACTTGCAAGGGACTCACATTATTACATCAGATTCTCAAAAACACCAGAGTGCTGTCATGGAGATGGTCTTGGACTAGCTTTTTTTTGTTTTGCAGAAGGCCCTTTAAAACAACAGCATGATCCTGTGACAAAATAAATTTAACAACGCTGGTTCTCCCGGAATACACAAAAAAAGACTAATAGTAAAAAGTCAGGCCCCCAGGTCCTGAGCTTCCTGGAAATGTGGCCCCTAAAACTATTTACAAACCCCATTTCCACATGAGTTGGGGAATTGTGTTAGATGTAAATATAAACGGAATACAATGATTTGCAAATCCTTTTCAACCCATATTCAGTTGAATGCACTACAAAGACAAGATATTTCATGTTCAAACTCATAAACTTTATTTTTTTTGTAAATAATAATTAACTTAGAATTTCATGGCTGCAACATGTGCTAAAGTAGTTGGGAAAGGGCATGTTCACCACTGTGTTACATCTTCTTTTCTTTTAACAACACTCAATAAACATTTGGGAACTGAGGAAACTAATTGTTGAAGCTTTGAAAGTGGATTTCTTTACCATTCTTGATTTATGTAGAGTTTCAGTCGTTCAACAGTCCGGGGTCTCTGGTGTCGTATTTCATGCTTCATAATGCGCCACACTTTTTCCATGGGAGACATGTCTGGACTGCAGGCGGGCCAAGAAAGTACCCACACTCTTTTACTACAAAGCCACACTTTTTTAACACATGACTTGGCATTGTTTTGCTGAAATAAGCAGGGGCGTCCATGATAGCGTTGCTTGGATGACAACATATGTTGCTCCAAAACCTGTATGGACCTTTCAGCATTAATGGTGCCTTCACAGATGTGTAAGTTACCCATGCCTTGGGCACTAATACACCCCCATACCATCACAGATGCTGGCTTTAGAACTTTTCGCCTATAACAATCTGTATGGTTATTTTCCTCTTTGGTCCGGAGGACACCACGTCCTCTGTTTCCAAATATAATTTGAAATGTGGACTCGTCAGACCACAGAACACTTTTCCACTTTACATCAGTCCATCTTAAATGAGCTCGGGCCCAGCGAAGCCGGCGGCGTTCCTTGGTGTTGTTGATAAATGGTTTTCGCTTTGCATAGTAGAGTTTTAACTTGCACTTACAGATGTAGCAACCAACTGTAGTTACTGACAGTGGTTTTATAAAGTGTTCCTGAGCCAATGTGGTGATATATCCTTTACACACTGATGTCGGTTTTTGATGCAGTACCGCCTGAGGAATCAAAGGTCCGTAATATCATCGCTTACATGCAGTGATTTCTCCAGATTCTCTGAAAGTTTTGATGATTTTATGGACCGTAGATGGTAAAATCCCTAAATTCCTCGCAATAGCTCGTTGAGAAATGTTTTTGTAAAACTGTTCGACAATTTGCTTACAAATTGGTGACCCTCACCCCATCCTTGTTTGTGAATTACTTAGCATTTTTTGGGAAGCTGTTTTTATACCCAATCATGGCACCCACCTGTTCCCAATTAGCCTGCACACCTGTGGGATGTTCCAAATAAGTGTTTGATGAGCATTCCTCAACTTAATCAGTATTTATTGCTTCCTTTCCCAACTTCTTT
The DNA here is from genome assembly GCF_033978795.1 of Nerophis ophidion. Lineage (NCBI taxonomy): Eukaryota > Metazoa > Chordata > Actinopteri > Syngnathiformes > Syngnathidae > Nerophis > Nerophis ophidion. The sequence goes on along the minus strand of NC_084625.1, from coordinate 28,873,921 downwards.
GTCACGTGTTGCTGTCATCAAATTCTAAAGTTAACGATTATTTGCCCAAAAAAAAAGTTTATCAGTTTGAACATCAGATATGTTGACTTTGTAGCATATTCAACTGAATATGGGTTGAAAATGATTTGCAAATCATTGTATTCCATTTATATTTGCATCTAACACAATTTCCCAACTCATATGGAAACGGGGTTTGCAGTTTAATATCCCCGCACTAGATCGTGTCCAACCAACTGTTGTGAGACCTCTGAGACTTCAAAGTGCAGAAGAAATGTCTAATATTAGACGTTTTAAGGGCACCAGCAAATGTGTGGACATGGCTAAAAGAGAGTCCAGCATAATAGATGTGCTCCCCCCCCCCAACCCCCCCCCCCCCCCCCCCCCCCCCCACACACACACACACACACACACACACACACACACACACTGATCATGTGATGGTCCCATGCTTGCCTGGCAGAAAGGGATCGTCCCACCATTAATTAAAGCACCAAACGGTGCCAAGGCTGACGGAATTGATTCCAATTACGAGCTCAATGGGACACTTAATATTCAAATTAGTCAAAGTGGCGCCTGTAGCCTGGCAAAGTGCCAACATATCTGGCAGTCACATGCCAGTGTGTGTGTGTGTTGGAGGGTATCCTTGTAAAGCAGTGGCATATTAGTTAACATGTTTATTGGTGCCGGCGCACACATTTATCCTCACAAACATGGCACAGCATGAGATCATAGTTCCTTTCGGTTTGTCAGTGCATGAGCATTTATTCAGCTTGTGGAGTTCCACATAATGAGTTTCAGCCTTGTAAAGACACATGTATTAGGGCCATGCATTATGGATACACTCCTGATCATTCTTTATCATTATTCACATGTACATAATTACACGCAAGCGTAACAGCGCTTCGCATGGAAGCGCCATCATGCACACTCCCGCACAACTCGACCGAGAAAAAATATAATTTATTCTTGAACAAAAACAAAAAAAAAGGAATTCAATTTCCTAAGTATTTGCATATGACGGTGTATTAGCCGAATGAATCATAAGGAGACTGCTCAACTGAACAATTAACACACTTCAAGACTCTTAAGAGGAGTGATTCATAAGGAGATATTCTCATGGGGTCTGGATTATTTGTGTGTGGGGAATCATCCAAAATATCGTCATGGACATTTAAAATGTTAAATGTGGAGTGTAATCACTCTGCAGGAAGACAACAGAAAGTAAGGCAGGATTCTCATGCATTCTGCAGCATGTTTCTGTCATAGTATGGCACAAATTCTCAAAAATATTTTTGTTTTAGTATTTAGTAGATGTTTGTTGCAAAAATATTAGACTCATCCCAATATATAAATATCATATATATATCATATATATATATATATATATATATGATATATATATATATATATATATATATATATATATATATATATATATATATATATATATATATATATATATATATATATATATATGTAGGTGTGGGAAAAAATCACAAGACTACTTCATCTCTACAGAACTGTTTCATGAGGGGTTCCCTCAATCATCAGGAGATCTCCTGATGATTGAGGGAACCCCTCATGAAACAGTTCTGTAGAGATGAAGTAGTCTTGTGATTTTTTCCCACACCTACATATTGCGCTCTACCACGGTATCGAGCACTATTCTCTGGATAATCCAATCAAGACATATATATATATATATATATATATATATATATATATATATATATATATATATATATATATATATGTTTTACAAAATATAGACTTTTTAGAAATGTGTGTTACCCATCTTTTTCAAGTTTGTTGCAATCAGTAGCTGAATTAAAAAATGTTGTATAGCACTATCTTGGCTATGTTTGGCGTTTTGTAAAAAAAAATTTAAAAAAAGAGCTAAATTAAGAAACTATATGTCATGGTCCACGTCTTGGACCATGACATATTCTGGTTTTGTTGTGTTTTGTTATCACCCTGTGTTGTATTTGCCATCTTTGGTTCCTGGTGGCAATTCCTGTTTTGTTTATGTTGTCATGGTAACTCGTTAGTGTCACCTGTCTCTTTTTTGTCGTCGCGCACCTGATTTGTTGATTATGTGTTTTATTTAAGACCGCCTTTGTTTGACATTCATTCTTGGATTCTTGTTTGCTCCCACGCAACAGTTGACGTCGCTCGTCCTGCATTGTGGTACAGACTACTTTTGTTACTTGTTAGCTTCCAACCTATTCCTGTTTAGTTTATTTCCCTAGTTTACATACTAGCGCTTTCTGTTTGTTTTGTCTAGTGCCTTTGTGCAAGTGCCTTTGTTTTTAGTTTGTTTTATTGTATAATAAATTATTATTCCTACCTGTACGCTGTGTCCATCTTCGCTGCACCCACGGGAGAACGATGCCAGCTAAGCGTCACACTATATATGTTTTCGAGCACAATGTAGTTTTTTTAAGCACTCTCTCAGATAAGTTTGGCGTTTTTGTTTAAAAAAAGTTATAATTGTTTTTGTATAAAATACTAAATCAACAAGATGCAATAGTTTTACAGAAAAAATAGCCTTTTTAGCACTCTACATGTTGCCAAAAATGTCTATATAAACAAAATATAGTAGTTTGCTGGAAAAATATAGACTTTAGCGCAGTACTTGGGCATAGCGCTCTATGTTGGTCATGTTTGTTGTGTTATTTGCAACAAAAAAAAAGCTAATATAACAAAATATAGTAGTACCTCAGTCATGTTTAGCGAATTTGTTCAAAAAAATGTAGTAATATATACAGTGGTTTTGTAGTAAGATGTAGAGCTTTTAGAACTGTTCGTACGCCATTTATGTTGCAAAAAATAGCACATTTTGAAAATGTGGTAGTTATTTTGCAAAATTTAACATTTAGGGCATTGTATGTCGGCCATATTTGTGAAGTTTGTTCCCAAAAATGTCTATACAAACAAAATATAGTTGTAGACTTTAGCACAGCACCATATGGTTTATTTAGCTATTTCAGAAATAGCTAAATAAACAAAATACAGTAGTTTTGTGGCAAAATGTAGACTTTTTAGCGTTATATATTGGTCAAGTTTGTTGTTATTTGCAAAAAATAGCTAACTTAACAAAATACTTTATAGTAGTTTTGTGGCTGTGGAAGTCTGCTGCTTCCGGGTTCTCGGGACCACCAAGGACTGACATGACAAGCTTTCAAAGTTCAACACGATTTATTTTTCAATAATCTTTTCTGCTTTACAGCAATTGTCTCCCTTCTGCAATGTCACTCTCTGCCTTTCGGCATTTGTCGTCTGTCCAAACTCACCCCCGCCGCCTCCCGACTGCGGCCTTTTAACAGAACGACAGGTGATTAGATGAACACTTTCAGCTGTGTCATCCACTCACCTGTCGCCAACCTCGAAGCCGCACCCCGCTTCCCCGCAGGCCACGCCCACCACATACATCCACCGCCAGACTCAGGCCGGGACGCCGTCCGGCCGCCCCAACTCCCCCCGCCCCTCCTGGAAGAGAGCGGGACAGGAAGTCGGCCACCGCCATCTGTGCACCCGGTCTGTGGATCACTCTGAAGTTGTAGGGTTGCAAAGCCAGATACCAACGGGTGATCCGCGCGTTGGCATCCTTCATGCGGTGGAGCCACTGGAGGGGTTTGTGGTCCGAGCAGAGTCTGAATGAGCGCCCCAGGATGTAGTATCGGGGGGCCCCAGACCGCCCTTCGGATGGCGAGGCACTCCCTCTCCACTGTGCTGTACCTCACCTCCTTTTCAGATAGCTTTCGGCTGATGTAAAGGATGGGCCAGTCGACGCCCTCCACCTGCTGGGACAAAACAGCTCCCAGTCCTCTGCCCGACGCGTCCGCCTGCAGACAAAACGGGAGAGAAAAATCAGGCATGTGTAGGACCGGCTCCTCGCAGAGGGCCTTCTTAACACTCTCAAACGCCTGCTGGCACCGCTCCGTCCACTGGACCAGATCTGGGGCACCCTTTCGGGTGAGGTCAGTTATTGGGCTGGTCAGGTCCGCAAACCAGGGGATAAACCTCCGGTAGTACCCCGCCAGACCCAAAAACTGCCTCACCTCTTTTTTCGTCTTGGGGGTTGGACAGGCCGCAATCGCCGCTGTTTTATCTACCTGTGGCCGCACCTGTCCTCCTCCCAAGTGGTACCTCAAATACTGTACTTCCCTCCGGCCAACTGCACACTTGGCGGTGAGCCCTGCCTGCCTCAGGGACTCGAGCACTGCCCCCACCCGCTGCATATGTTGTTCCCAGCTGCTACTCTGGATGATGACATCATCCAGGTAGGCGGCCGCGTATGCAGCGTGGGGTCGCAGCACCCGGTCCATGAGGCGCTGGAACGTGGCAGGCGCACCGAACAAGCCAAACGGGAGTGCGACAAATTGGTACAAACCTTCCGGAGTGGAAAAGGCCGTTTTTTCCTTGGACTCTGGTGACAAGGAAATCTGCCAGTAGCCCTTGGTCAAATCCAGTGTCGTGAAAAAACGAGCAGTGCCCAGCCGATCTAGGAGCTCGTCGACCCGGGGCATTGGGTACGCATCAAATCGTGATACTTCATTCACCTTGCGGTAATCCACACAGAACCGTACAGACCCATCTTTCTTCCCTACAAGAACTATGGGGCTACACCACGCACTGTGAGATTCTTCTATTACCCCCAATTCCAGCATGGATTTTAATTCCTCCCGAACTATTTTACGTTTGTGTTCGGGGAGTCTGTATGGCCGAGAGCGCACCGTAATCCCCGGGCTGGTCTCGATATGATGCTGGATGAGATTCATGCGGCCGGGCCGAGGGGAGAACACGTCAGAGAAACGCTGCTGCAGCTTAGCAACATCCGCCTTCTGCGCTAACGTGAGCTGGTTATCACAGGGGAGAGGAGAGGGAGGGACAGAGCGCGGGATCTCTGGTCCCAACTCCTCCTCCTCTCTCAGTACCGTTACCATGGAGACAGGCTGCGCCTCCCTCCATGCCTTCAACAGGTTAAGATGGTAGATATGCGTGTCTCCGCCCCGGTCCGATCGTCGAACCTCATAATCCACATCACCCACTTGCCGTGTGACCTCAAAGGGTCCTTGCCACTTTGCAAGTAATTTTGAGCTGGATGTTGGGAGTAATACAAGGACTTTTTCTCCCGGTGAAAATTTTATTAGCTTGTTCCCCTTGTTATACGTGCGCTGTTGTCGTTCCTGGGCACAGAGCAAATTCTCACGTGATAATTGCGCCACCGTGTGGAGTTTTGCTCGCATTTCCAGAACGTACTGCACTTCATTTTTGCTGGAGCTTGGACTTTCCTCACAACTTTCTTTAATTACGTCCAACACTCTGCGTGGTTTTCTACCGTATAACAGCTCAAAAGGCGTAAAGCCAGTGGAGGATTGGGGTACCTCCCACATCGCAAACATGAGGGGATCAAGCCATTTATCCCAATTTGGTTTGTCCTTGTGCGTAAACTAAGGGATCATGGTTTTTAGCGTTTTGTTTAGTCGCTCCACCAGCCCATCCGTTTCTGGATGGTACACGCTGGTGCGGATCGCTTTAATTCCCAATAATCCGTACAGTTCCTTTATTGTGCGTGACAAAAAGGACGTGCCCTGGTCAGTTAAAATCTCTTTCGGGATTCCAACTCGGGAAATGACCTGAAACAGCGCTTGCGCCACACTCTTTGCAGAGATGGAGCGCACCGGCACTACTTCGGGGTAGCGCGTTGCGTAATCCACTAGGACTAAAACAAAGCGATACCCCCGTAGGCTCGGGTGAAATGGTCCGATGAGGTCCATCCCAATTCTGTCGAATGGGACCTCCATGAGCGGCAATGGGCGCAAAGGGGCCTTCGGGTTGGCCGCTGGGTTCACCAGCTGGCAGTCCGGACAGGCGGAGCACCAGCGGCGCACGTCTGCCCGGATGCCTGGCCAATAGAATCGGACCATGATCCGATTCAGTGTTTTATCATACCCCAAATGTCCGGCCATAAGATTAATATGCGCCGCCTGAAAAACCATTTCCAGGCGGCATTTCGGCACCAACAACTGGGTGATTTCCTCTCCTGTTTGAGTGTCACGGGTCACTCGGTACAATCTATCTCTCATAATGGAGAAGTGAGGGAATCCCCGCGCTGTTCCCGGGCGCATCGACTGACCGTCTATATAATCCACTTGGTCCCAGGCCGCGCGCAAAGTTTCGTCTCGAGACTGCTCGAGGGGAAAATCCTCCGTAGGATGCCAATAGGGGGCCGGGGAGGCTTCCCGCGAAGCCTCCGCTGGTTCCCGCTCGGCAGTGTCGGATGGCCCCGCCTTGCCACTGAGAACTGCGCGGACATTCCCTTTTCCTACAGTCCGTGAACGCACCCCTACGCATTGTGTCAGTAAGCGCCTAAATCCCGGCCAATTTGTGCCCAAAATTACGGGGTGTGAGAGGTGCGTACTTACAGTTACCTCTACCCTATGCTTTTGGCCCTCATACCAAATTTCTATTGGAACCATAGGGTACTCGTGCACATCCCCATGCACACACCTAATTTTTAACCGTGTTGCATGCCTCAAAGCCCCGGGTCGAACCAGGTTCTGGTGGATCATGGTCTGCCCGCAGCCTGAATCCACCATTGCCCGGTATGTACTCCCTTGTGTCATTACCTTGATACCGTACGTCTCACCCGGGTCGGGGGAGGGCATTGAAGGGGTGGCCACCACGGCCACGCGACCCACCTCCACCTGCTGAGGTCCCTGACGCGCGCGACCGGGCCGCCCACGCCTCCAGCACACCTGCCCTGGCATTTGAGGGGCCGTCTGCGCGGGAGATGTTCTGGGGATAGCAGCCTGGACCTGCGGGGAAAAAACAGAAGGGGGGTCACGCGGGTTATGGTGGGGAATGTGCACTGTTCTCTCCTTTTGCCGTGCGCTCCGTCCGTGCGTCATTGGTGCAGGTTGCTCCTCGCGGTGGACGGCCAGGTGGCCCTCAGCGAGGGTCACCGCAGCTGCCAGGTCACGTGGCTGGTGGTACCAGACCGAGTCGGCCGTCTTCTGGGGGATCACCTCCAAGAACTGCTCCCGGATGACCTGGTTCACCTCCTCTCCTGGCTGCAGCCAGCGCGTCGCTGCCTCTTGAAGCCGCTGGCCAAAGGTGAATGGCCAGTCCTCCTTTCCCAGACGCATGGACCGGAACCGGCGTCGGTAGTCTTCGGCGGTGCCTCCCGTCCGGTCCAGCACCGCCCTCCTCAGGTCTTTGAAGCGCTCCCTGGATGCCGCTGGCAGGCTGAGCGCTGCCCGCTGCGCCTCCCCCGTCAGGAGCGGCAAGAGCTGCACGCCCCACTCTCCTTCCGGCCAAGCACACGCTTTTGCCGTGGCCGAAAAAATGTCCAAAAATGAATGGGGATCTTCTCTTTCCCCCATGCGGAGGATGATGACGGCCGCTGGCTCCGGCCTTGCGCCGCCCATCCTGTCCACCAACAGCCGCAGTATCTGGCACTGTTGGCGGCTGCTCGCTGCCACCTCTGTGAGCACACTCGCGAGACCCATCCAGGGCAAGTCTTCCCCTGTCTCCGGTGGTCCGGCTAAGTTGGGCGCCAATTTGTGGAAGTCTGCTGCTTCCGGGTTCTCGGGACCACCAAGGACTGACATGACAAGCTTTCAAAGTTCAACACGACTTATTTTTCAATAATCTTTTCTGCTTTACAGCAATTGTCTCCCTTCTGCAATGTCACTCTCTGCCTTTCGCCATTTGTCCCGACTGCGGCCTTTTAACAGAACGACAGGTGATTAGATGAACACTTTCAGCTGTGTCATCCACTCACCTGTCGCCAACCTCTAAGCCGGCCCTGCCACACCCCGCTTCCCCGCAGGCGCGCAGGCCACGCCCACCACAGTGGCCAAATGTAAAATGTGGCACTTGTATATCGGCCGTGTTTGTCCAGTTGTTTGCAAAAAACTAGCTGAATCAACAAAATATAGTAGTTTTGTGGCAACATTTAGTTATTAGCATCGTACGTTAGCTGTATTTTTCAAATTTGCTGAAAAAAATAGCCAAATCTACAAATTTATAATAGTTTTTTTGACAAAATGTAAAATTCTAGCAGTGTACCTCAGTCATGTTTAGCGAATTTGTTAAATTATTGTAATACATGTAGTAGTTTTGTAGCAAAACAGAGGGCTTCTAGAACTGTTTGTTGGCCATTTTAGTTGCAAGAAATAGCACATTTTGAAAATGTGGTAGTTATTTGGCAAAATGTAACGTTTATAGCACCGTACGTCAAACATATTTGTGAAAGTTGCCGGAAATTTCTGTAGAAATACAATATAATAGTTTCCTGGCAAAATATAGATTTGAGCACAGTTTGACAAAAATAGCTAAACAAACAAAATTAATTGAATTTTAATTGAAATATTTATTTCAAACCTGCACAGTACAACTTAACACAGTTTTTTTTTTTTTTTACATGTTGGCAAAGATATTTATGCAAGGCTTGAAAAGGGGTTGGATGAAGCAGCTGGTTATAATAACCCAACCCCTCTCACTCATACCACATTTGACATAAACAATATAATACAAAAACAATACTCTATAAACAAAACAAGAAAAACTCCTGTACACTAACAATACCATGAGACAAGACAAGACGAGACAAAACACACACGCACACACACACACACACACACACACACACACGGGCCCAAACATTCTCCGACCATACACCTCTCTTCCATCGCTCTGTGCTGAGGGCATCACTCTCTTTCCTCATCGTACTTCTTCAGTACTTCTTTTTTAAACAGTGTTTTAAATTGAATCATGCTAGAACACGTTTTTAACTCGTGAAAAAGTTTTTGTGGCAAAATGTAGATTTTTTCCAGTTATATGTTGGTCAAATGTGTTGTGTTATTTGCAAAAATAGCTAACGTAACAAAATATAGTAGCTTGGTGGTAAAATGTATCATTTTTTAACATTGTATGTCAGCCACGTTCGTTGTGTTTATTCCAAAACATAGCTAAATAAACAAAATACTCTATAGTAGTTTTGTGGCCAAATGTAACATTTCTAGCTCTTGTATATCGGCCATGTTTGTCGAGTTGTTTGCAAAAAAATAGCTGAATCAACAAAATATAGTTGTTGTGTGGCAATATTTAGTTATTAGCATTGTACCTTAGCCATGTTTTTCAAATTTGCTGAAAATAAGCAAATATATAATAGTTTTTTTTTTTGACAAAATGTAGCATTCTACCAGTGTACCTCAGTCATGTTTAGCAAATTTGTTAAAATAATGCAGTAATACATTCAGTAGTTTTTTAGCAACATGTAGAGCTTTTAGAACTGTTTGTCGGCCATTTTTGTTGCAAAAAATAGCACATTTTGAAAATGTGGTAGTTATTTGGCAAAATGTAACATTTATAGCACTGTATGTTGGCCATATGTGTAAAATTTGTTGCCAAAAATTTGAACAGAAACAAAATATAGTAGTTTGCTGGCAAAATATAGACTTAAACACAGTACTCTGCCATGTTTGCCAAAAATAGCTAACCAAACAAAATATAGTTTTTGTGTAGCAAAATATAGACATTTTAGTACTATATGTTGGTCATGTTTGTTGTATTCTTTGCAAAAAATAGCTAACTTGAAAAAATATATAGTAGTTTTGTGGCAAAATGTAGCATTTTTTAGCATTGTATGTCAGTCATGTTTGTTGTGTTTATTGCAAAAAATAGCAAAATAAATTAAATACTCTATAGTAGTTTTGTGGCCAAATGTAACATTTTTAGCACTTGTATAACGGCCTTGTTTGTCGAGTTGTTTAGAAAAAAATTGCTGAATCAACAAAATAGAGTTGTTATGTGGCAACATTTAGTTATTAGCATTGTACCTTAGCCATGTTTATCAAATTTGCTGAAAAAAATAGATAAATAATAGCTAAATAAACAAATAGATGGTAATTTTTTGACCAAATGTAGCGTTCTAGCAATGTACCTCAGTCATGTTTAGCAAATTAAAAGAAGTATACCTATATAGGAATACATTTAGTAGTTTTGTAGCAAAATGTAGAGCTTTTTCGGCCATTATTGTTGCAAACAATTCCTTGCAATAGCTCGTTGAGAAATGTTGTTCCTAAAACTGGTCGACAATTTGCTTACAAATTGGTGACCCTCGCCCCATCCTTGTTTGTGAATTACTTAGCATTTCATGGAAGCTGCTTTTATACCCAATCATGGCACCGCACCCACCTGTTCCCAATTAGCCTGCACACCTGTGGGATGTTCCCTATAAGTGTTTGATGAGTATCTCTCAACTTTATCAGTATTTATTGCCACCTTTCCCAACTTTGTCACGTGTTGCTGGCTTCAAATTTCAGTTAATGATTATTTGCAAAAAAAAAATGTTTATCAGTTTGATCATCAAATATGTTGTCTTTGTAGTATATTCAACTGAATATGGGTTGAAAATGATTTGCAAAACATTGTATTCAGTTTATATTTACATCTAACACAATTTCCCAACTCATATGGAAACGGGGTTTGTACAAATAATAGCTAAACAAACAAAATATAATAGTTTTGTAGAATCATTAACACTTCTAACACAATTGTCTGTCTGTTGCAAAGACATAGCAACATTTAAAAAAAGTAAACTGTTTTTTGGCCAAGTGTAGACCTTTAAAAACCTGATGTTGGCCAAGTATGTCGCAAATATAGCATGTTTTTGGTGAACTGCAGCTAACTGTTTATTAAGTTTGATGGATCTTGATGACGTTTAAAAAGTTAAAGTACCAATTATTGTCACACACACACTAGGTGTGGCGAAATTATTCTGTGCATTTGACCCATCACCCAAGTTTCCAACATCCAGTGAGATTTTTTTTTTACTTCATTGATGAGTATTAACACCAATGTTAAATGTCATTCTTGTACGCAGGTGCACATCACTCTCCTCCGGAAGTCAGCGGAGGAGCTCCAGGAAGCGCGGCAGGAAAGAGCGAACAGGAGCAGGGAGGCGCAAGCTCACAGGGAGGAAGTACAGCGAATGGAGGAAGAATCCCAAGAACGGGAGGAAAAGCTGAAGAGCACTCAGAGAGAGAAGCAGAGTCTGAGCAGTCGTGTCAAGAAGCTGAGTAAAGAGCTTGAGGAGCTGCATTGCAAACATCAGAGTACAGGTAGCCACCCTGCAGTACATCACAGTTTCTATTCAGTAGTTACACTGTAGGAATGTGAAATGGAACAGTTCATTAAAATGTACAAATTAACTCATTTTAGATGGGGGCCACATGTAGAAAAATCTACTCCCCAGTGGGCTGGATTGGTAAAATCACGGAACGACAACTTAAAAAATAAAGACAACTTCACAGTGTTTTCTTTGTTTAAAAAACAACAAGAACATTCTAAATGTATAAATCATAATGGTGTTGTTGTTTTTTTTACACCTACATGTTGAGGTTAATAGTATTCAATCTCTATTTGTCCTTATCATAAACAAAATACTTTATTGGCATTGCATGGAAACAAAGAAATTGAACAGTAATCCATCTCAGTGCTTTTAAAACAACCTACATTAAACACTCTAAGACAACAAACAATAATAAACACATTTTAAAAACATAAAAATTTTCAAAACATATTACACAGGCAGATCTATATCAGAATTAAGCAAGTTAATAAAGTGGTGAGTGTTCAGGTAAGTGCAGAGTTTAGGGCAATAACAGCTCTTGGATAGAAACTGTTTTTCAGTCTATTTGTCCTATTTATTTATTATTTCTGAATACAGTGGGGCAAAAACGTATTTAGTCAGTCATCGATTGTGCAAGTTCTCCCACTTAAAATGATGACAGAGGTCTGTAATTTTCATCATAGGTACACTTCAACTGTGGGAGACAGAATGTGAAAACAAAATCCAGGAATTTACATTGTAGGAATTTTAAAGAATTTGTTTGTAAATTATGGTGGAACATAAGTATTTGGTCAACCATTCAAAGCTCTCACTGATGGAAGGAGGTTTTGGCTCAAAATCTCATTATACATGGCCCCATTCATTCTTTCCTTAACACAGATCTATCGTCCTGTCCCCTTAGCAGAAAAACAGCCCCAAAGCATGATGTTTCCACCCCCATGCTTCACAGTAGGTATGGTGATCTCGGGATGCAACTCAGTATTCTTCTTCCTCCAAACACGACAAGTTGAGTTTATACCAAAGAGTTATATTTTGGTTTCATCTGACCACATGACATTCTCCCAATCCTCTGCTGTATCATCCATGTATCCATTTTGGTACAAACTCAACTCGTCGTGTTTGGAGGAAGAAAAATACTGAGTTGCATCCCAAGAACTCCACACCTACTGTGAAGCATGGGGGTGGAAACATCATGCTTTGGGGCTGTTTTTCTGCTAAGGGGACAGGACGATTGATCCGTGTTAAGGAAAGAATGAATGGGGCCATGTATCGTGAGATTTTGAGCCAAAACCTCCTTCCATCACTGAGAGCTTTGAATGGTTGACCAAATACTTATTTTCCACCATAATTTACAAATAAATTATTTGAAATTCCTACAATGTGAATTCCTGGATTTTTTTTCCAGATTCTGTCTCTCACAGTTGAAGTGTACCTATGATGAAAATTTTAGACCTCTGTCATCATTTTAAATGGGAGAACTTTCACAATCGGTGGCTGACTAAATACTTTTTTGCCCCTCTGTAAATGATTTTATAATGCTCATCAATCTATCAAGATAAAAAAATAATATCAACATCAAATTTCAGGATGTTTTTTATGTCGTTTTGTCATTTTCCTCCACTGGTGCACTAACATCATGTGGTTTATTTTTTTTATACATATGTAGCATCATTTACAAAGATACAAAGCATTGCTATTGCGACATCTAGTGGACACATTTAGAACAGCAGTTTCTTTCTTTCAAAAATTCCAGCTCATTTTTATACTTAGCAAACTCATCCCGCCGTCCGGATAAAACCGTCTGTTTGACACTCCAATGTGCACCTCTAAACATTTTGGTGCAGAATAGGACAAAGGCGCATACTCTGGAATGATATCATTATAAAATACTTTGTTGATATTAGAAGGTAAAAAGCGGCCCTGCTTGCTTCTATCCCGTGTGGCTCAAATTAGCCAGCAGCGCTACAACTGTGTGATTTTGTTGCTAGCTGTCTGCACGCCATGCCACACGCATGCACACAAGCACATACACACAAGCACACACACACACACACGCACGCACACACACACAGACACACGCACACATACATACACGCGCGCACAAGCGCACGCACACACACGCAGGTTGCGGTGAAGGTTTTATTTAATGGCTTCTTTAGCGCATTGTAATGATGTGTATGTGTGTGTGTGTGTGTGTGCGTGCATAGCGGCAGGCCTTTGTAGTATAGTGTGTCATTGCCAGGATGGCCATGTCTGGATTTTCTCCGGGCACAGAAATGTCTCATTAAGAATTAACGTACACGTCCACGGTCACGCTAGGCAAACACCTCTCTCTCTCTCTCTCTTTCACACACACACACACACACACACACTTGTATCTGTTACCTTCTTGAGACCTCTGAAAAATGCCTACCTCTTTAGGACCACTCTTTCTAGATATATAAAGACGTGTATTTACAACAATAATAATATAAACATACTATGCAAGTATAAAAAAGGTTGTTGTGAAAAATGAGTTGGAATTTCACAAGAAAAAGATCACAACTTCACAAGAAAAACTTAGAATTTTGGCGGCATTATAATTAAAAAAAACTGGACATTTGTGCAATGTTATGATAAAAGTTGGAATTTTACTCAATAACTGTCGAAATTTTACAAGAAAAGTTAGCAATTTTATGAAAAGAGTCGTAATTTTATTGGACAAAAGTCAACATTTTTAGAAGAAAACGGAATCTTTGGAAATATTATAATGATAATTGGAACTTTACTTTTTTGTGGGCGTGGCGCAGTGGAAAAGTGGCCGTGCGCAACCCGAGGGTCCCTGGTTTAATCCCCACCTAGTACCAACCTCGTCACGTCCGTTGTGTCCTGAGCAAGACAGTTCACCCTTGCTCCTGATGGGTGCTGGTTAGCGCCTTGCATGGCAGCTCCCTCCATCAGTGTGTGAATGTGTGTGTGAATGGGTAAATGTGGAAGTAGTGTCAAAGGGCTTTGAGTACCTTGAAGGTAGAAACGCGCTATACAAGTACAGTACAACCCATTTATCATTTATTTATTTATTATAATTTCACGGTTTTATAACTGTTAATTGCCACTATAGTCTTAGTACCGTACTGTATTTGTTCATCCTATGGTCACATATGGGACGTGGGTTGTCTTACGTCAGCACCAGAAGTCATAAAATCAGCTGTTCACCTGGCGGGTTTTTTCAGGGATGAATAGGAAAGTCCTTCATTGGCTCCAGTCTTGTTTTTTTATATATTGCTGGCTTTGCACCTGTCAATATTTACTTTTGTATGCACATTAAAACAACCAACAATCCTGACTATCATTTATTTATCCATTTCACAAGAAAAACGTATAATTTTGGTGGTGTTATAATAAAAGTCCTAATTTTAATCAACGCAAGTCGAAATTTTACAAGAAAAACTGAACATTTGTGCAATGTTGTGATAAAAGTTGGAATTTTACTCAATAACTGTCGCAATTTTACAAGAAAAGATTAGCATTTTGGCAATTTTATGAAAAGAGTCATTTTGTTGGACAAAAGTCACAATTTTTAGAAGAAAACTGATTTTTTGGAAATACCATAATAATAATTGGAACTTTACTTGGCAAAATTATAACGAGTCATAATTTTACAAAAAAAATTCACTATTTTACAAGAACAACAAAAACATTGGCAAAGTTGTGATAAAAGTCAGAATTTTATATGCCAAATGTCACCATTTTGCATTAAAAAGTAATCATTTCACATAAAAAAGTAATAATTTTAGGAGAAATGATTGCAGTATTATAGAAACAAAAAAAAAGGGGATTTTTTTTCCCAATTTTAAAGTTGACACATTGTGAGAAAATGACTGCTTTTAGTTAATTATTTAAAAAAAAAAGTTTTTATTTTTTTCAAATTTTCATTATTTACTTCATGTTATTACATCATGTCTCTGTTTACATATATATATATATATATATATATATATATATATATATATATTTTTTTTTTTTGTTTTTTAAATAATTTTTCCCAAAGGGTGCGCATTTCAATTTCTTATACTTATTACATATTTGGGCCAGAGGGGGAGCACTTCAATTTTTTACACACACTTGTTATTTCATATGTTGACCAGAGGGGGAGCACTTTTAAAAACGACACATAGTCAATTTGAAAAATCCCTCCTTTTTTGGGACCACCACCGGGGGTACAAATGAGACATTCTCTATTAGATGCAATGGTTTTCCGTATTGGGACCATGATTTATGTGCTAACTTGTTCACTGGTCCTCATATTGAAGGTACGTTTTCTTGTTGATGTCTCAAGAAGGGTAGAAATACAAGAACACACACACACACACACACACACACACACACACACACACACTTCTACCACCTCTTACAGCTCTTAACACACACATCCGTACAATCACCTATTGTCCAGCGAGAGATGACTCGTCTCTGTCTGTGGCGGCCGACTCGCCGGCTGAACGCAGCTCATTAACAAGACGGAGACAGAAAGACAACGCTGTGTGTCTTGGCCTTTATCTGTGATCAAAAACACGACACAAAACCACATATTATGATGCTTTTATCCTACACAAAACACAATCCGGCAATACATGGCTGCATTGTAACGACTTTGGAGGGATAAAGATGCATGATTGTAACAGAGGCTGGGGCAGTATTTACCTCATCTGAATAGACCAGGTGAAGAGTCAGACAAAGAGATTACCGCTTTTTTATCAACACAAGGACCTTGTCCAGCTTCATTGTGTCATGAAAATGTTGCCTTGAGTGAGGCCATGATTTTTTTTTTTTTTTGATTATAGCAGATGGTTAGCAGTCAGCTTTGGTAGGTGGCTGTGTCATCAAAACAGGCACGACAGCACAATTATTTGAGCCAAGCAGCTTGAAGACGGTCTGGTCTGTAAAACCTAATCTATGCAAAATGTTGACCAAAACACCACCATTACATGTTATATAAACCATAAAAAAGTGTTTTAAATGTACAAACCCTGTTTCCATATAAGTTGGGAAATTGTGTTAGATGTAAATATAAACGGAATATAATGATTTGCAAATAATGTTTAACCCATATTCAGTTGAATATGCTACAAAGACAACATAAATGATGTTCAACCTGATTTTTTTTTTATTTTTTTGCAAATAATAATTAACTTTAGAATTTGATGCCAGCAACACGTGACAAAGAAGTTGGGAAAGGTGGCAATAAATACTGATAAAGTTAAGGAATGCTCATCAAACACTTATATGGAACATCCCACAGGTGTGCAGGCTAATTGGGAACAGGTGGGTGCCATGATTGGGTATAAAAGCAGCTTCCATGAAATGCTAAGTAATTCCCAAACAAGGATTGGGTGAGGGTCACCACTTTGTAAGCAAAATGTCGAACAGTTTTAGAACATTTCTTAACCAGCTATTGCAAAGAATTTTGGGATTTTACCATCTACGGTCTGTAAAATCATCAAAAAGTTCAGAAAATCTGGAAAAATCACTGCACGTAAGCGATGATATTATGGACTTTTGATCCCTCAGGCGGTACTGCATCTAAGACCGACATCAGTGTGTAAAAGATATCACCATATGGGCTCAGGAACACTTCATAAAACCACTGTCAGTAATTACAGTTGGTCGCTACATCTGTAAGTGCAAGTTAAAACTCTACTATGCAAAGGCAAACCCATTTATTGACAATATCCTGAAACGCCGCCAGCTTCGCTGGGCCCGAAATCACCTGAGATGGACTGATGCAAAGTGGAAAGGTGTTCTGTGGTCTGACGAGTTCACATTTCAAATTATATTTACAAACAGAGGACGTGGTGTCCTCCAGAACAAAGAGGAAAATAACCATTCGGATTGTTATAGACGCAAAGTGCAAAAGCCAGCATCTGTGATGGTATGGGGGTGTATTAGTGGCCAAGGCATGGGTAACTTATACATCTGTGAAGGCACCATTAATGCTGAAAGGTCCACACAGGTTTTGGAGCAACATATGTTGTCATCCAAGCAACGTTATCATGGACGCCCCTGCTAATTTTAGCAAGACAAACGTTACAAGGGGCGGTACAGCTCGGTTGGTAGAGCGGCTGTGGCAGCAACTTGAGGGTTGCAGGTTCGATCCCCGCTTCTGCCATCATAGTAACTGCCATTGTGTCCTTGGGCAAGACACTTTACCCACCTGCTCCCAGTGGCACCCACACTGGTTTAAATGTAAAAAATAGATATTGGGTTTTGCTATGTAAAGCGCTTTGAGTGACTTTGAGAAAAAGCGCTATATAAATATAATTCACTTCACTTCACTACAACAGCGTGGCTTCGTAAAAAAAAGAGTGCGGGTACTCTCCTGGCCCCAGACCTGTCTTCCATCGAAAATGTGTGGCGCATTATGAAGCGTAAAATACGACAGAAGAGACCCCGCATTGTTGAACGACTGAAGCTCTACATAAAACAAGAATGGGAAAGAATTCCACTTTCAAAGCTTCAATAATTAGTTTCCTCAGTTCCAAACGTTTATTGAGTTTTGTTAAAAGAAAAGGTGATGTAACACAGTGGTGAACATGCCCTTTCCCAACTACTTTGTCACATGTTGCAGCCATGAAATTCTAAGTTAATTATTATTTGCAAAAAAAAATAAACTTTATGATTTTGAACATCAAATATGTTGTCTTTCTAGTGCATTCAATTGAATATGGGTTTAAAAGGATTTGCAAATCATTGTATTCTGTTTATATTTACATCTAACACAATTTCCCAACTCATATGGAAACAGGGTTTGTAGAAAAAAAAAATATTATGAATCCTTTAAAGAACATGCAAAGCTCTCTAATATATATATATATATATATATATATATATATATATATATATATATATACATATATATTTTGTTAGTGTAGGAGCCTAAATGCTATGTAAGTTCATTTACATGTTATGGAAGGTGCTTTATGTTTATTCAGCCAAAAGGGGACTATTTACTTTATTTGAATAATAAAAAACTACATATTCAGGGTTCGTACTGGTACTTAAAAACCTTGAAAAAGCTTGGATTTGAATGTTTTGTTTTCAAGGTTTGAAAAATACTTAAATTTTGGCTGAAGTGCTTGTAAATGCTTGGAAATGTTCATCATATTTCTTTGCAGTCTGACACAATAGGCTAATTATAAAATGGAAGAACACTTCAGCACCTGCAGTAAGCAAATAGCACAAACAGCTAAATACATTGTCAGTCTTTGCTTTTTTTTTTTTGTTAAACTGTTTAATATGGCCTTCAGTGAAACAATCTTTAAATTGGCCGCACCGTTTTATACATCACAAAGTTCAAAGTGTAAAAAAAAAGTAGTTAATAGTCCAGAATTTGCAGTTATATACAGTGGGGCAAAAAAAGTCTTTAGTCAGCCACCGATTGTGCAAGTTCTCCCACTTAAAATGATGACAGAGGTCTGTAATTTTCATCATAGGTACACTTCCACTGTGAGAGACAGAATGTGAAAACAAAAATCCAGGAATTCACATTGTAGGAATTTTAAAGAATTTATTTATAAATGATGGTGGAAAATAAGTATTTGGTCAACCATTCAAAGCTCTCACTGATGGAAGGAGGTTTTGGCTCAAAATCTCATTATACATGGCCCCATTCATTCTTTCATTAACACGGATCAATCGTCCTGTCCCCTTAGCAGAAAAACAGCCCCAAAGAATGATGTTTCCACCCCCATGCTTCACAGTAGGTGTGGTGTTCTTGGGATGCAACTCAGTATTCTTCTTCCTCCAAACACGACGAGTTGAGTTTGTACCAAAATGGATACATGGATGATACAGCAGAGGGCTGGGAGAATGTCATGTGGTCAGATGAAACCAAAATATAACTTTTTGGTATGAACTCAACTCGTCGTGTTTGGAGGAAGAAGAATACTGAGTTGCATCCCAAGAACACCACACCTACTGTGAAGCATGGGGGTGGAAACATCATGCTTTGGGGCTGTTTTTCTGCTAAGGGGACAGGACGATTGATCCGTGTTAAGGAAAGAATGAATGGGGCCATGTATCGTGAGATTTTGAGCCAAAACCTCCTTCCATTAGTGAGAGCAGATAATTGTTGACCAAATACTTATTTTCTACCATAATTTACAAATAAATTATTTAAAATTCAGACAATGTGAATTCCTAGATTTTTTTTCACATTCTGTCTCTCACAGTTAGAGTGTACCTATGATGAAAATTACAGACCTCTGTCATCATTTGAAGTGGGAGAACTAGCACAATCGGTGGCTGACTAAATACTTTTTTGCCCCACTGTATATGATGGATGGCTGCAAGTAATTAAGTCCACAATTTAGCATAAACTGTTAGCATGCGTACATTAACATTGGAATAGTTTGAAGTTGGCACCCAGCTTTAATAAATACCTTTCAAAAAACCGTACTTTATGTCACCACATGACCACGGCTGAAGAAATACTTTACAGAAACGCACTTCTGCACTACTGATTATTGATCCACCTCATTAGTGTACAAAACGGGCAATTTTCCAGCGCATTTTGAAATCAATAAACCCGCATCAGCAATTAAAATATATCTCAATGTGGTACTGTCAAAACTAAAATGTTTGTAAAAACTTCTTAAAAAACATATTTGCAGCACAGTTTACCATGAATTGATTAACGTGGACCCCCACTTAAACAAGTTGAAAAACTTATTCGGGTATTACCATTTAGTGGTCAATTGTACGAAATCAAACTGTGCAATCTACTAATAAAAGTTTCAATCAATAAATCAAAGCACCCTTTGGAAACTGCAAGCCAGGAGTACCATTATTAGTTAGTTTGTCCAATAGAAATTTGTCGACAAACCATTTCAGGTTAGCTAACTCGTGTCTCACGAGACCTAGCTTCTCTGGAAATATCCTTCTTGATACTGGCTTTGCAAGTATATATCTGCAACCTATTCAACATTTAGTTCTCTTTCGGCCATCGTGGATGAAAAAAATGAGTAGATATCAGATTTCTCTGCTAGCCAAGTGTGGCTACCGTGCGGCTAGGTCGACTTGCATAACACTTCCTGCTTTTCCAACTCCATCCATTCATCCAATCTCTACCGCTTATTCCCTTTTGGGGTCGCGGGGGGCGCTGGCGCCTATCTCTGCTACAATCGGGCAGAAGGCGGTGTACACCCTGGACAAGTCGCCACCTCATCGCAGGGCCAAAACAGATAGACAGACAACATTCACACTCATTTTCACACACTAGGGACCGTTTAGTGTTGCCAATCAACCTATCCCCAGGCAACTCACAAATTGAAATGCATTTTATTTTTAATCATTTAATTTTTTTTTTTTTTGATTAAGAATCGTTACAAAAACAAATCACAAATAATTTGAAAATCTTTTTTTTTTTGACACCCCTAAGACCGCCTCATTGTTGATTCCACACAATGCTGGCAACATGCTAGCTGAATTCTGATTGGATTACATCTCTAACGTAACAAAATTTGCAATGAAGAGAAGATGATGAATACTTTAGGGAAAGTAAATCAGAAATTAAATTCATTTAAAATGTATTAATTTAATTAATTCATTAATTTATTTTACCTTTTTTTTTTATAAATGTTATCAATTGATGATTATGATTTATGTTTGGTCAGCAGAAAAGACCTTGCTGGCCCTGATGGCCCTCCATGGTCAAAATCCATGTTTTATACATCACAGTATTATAACAGGAGAATTACAACATTTAGAATTTTTAGCACTGTATGTTTGTGGCAAAATATAACAGTTTAGTAATAACATGTAGCATTCTAAACACTGTATGTTACAATTTTGTTAAATTTGTTGAAAAAAAAAATGCAGAATTAGCAATATTTTGAACATGTCGGCCATGTTTGTAGTAAAAAGTTCTGTTGAAATTGACTACTTTAAATAACTGTCGTATTGAGCATGACAGTTATACTGTCATATTGAGTAAAACAACTACTTTTTGTCTTTACAAACCTTACAAAAGATAACTTTTCTAGTAACTCTCACAAAGATACATTATTTCAGGCATTTGTAGACATTTTGCATGTTTGATTTAAGAGTTATGTTTGAATATTTGTATTGCTTTTTTCGCATTATCTCAAGATTTCAAGAACATTACTGTCGTATTGAGTAAACACTATTTTTTGTAATCACAAACCTTAAAAAATCTCATGTTTTTTAGTAAAACTCACAAAGATCCATTATTTCAGGCATTATTAGCCATTTTTGCATGTTTGGTTTAGTAATTATGTTTAAATAAATCTCATTATTTAGTATGACAGTTATACCGTTATATTAAGTAAAAAAAAAAGTAACTATTTTATGTCATTGCAAACCTTACACAAGATAATTGTGTTCAGTTTTGTAGAACATGTAGCATTTTAGCACTGCATGCCATCTGTTTGTCAAATTTTTAATGTTGCAAAAATAGCAGAATTAGCAACATTTTGAACTGTTGGTACTGTATGTCGACTATGAGTGAGTTTGTAGCAATAGAATTGTCAAAATATTAGTTTTGTATAGACATATTGCATTTTTAGCATTGTACTGTATGTCATCCATGTTTGTCGAATGTACAGCAAAAGTAGCAGAATTTTCAAAATTTTTAACTTTTAGCTGCATCTGTGGAGTTTATAGCAGAAAATAGCAAAATCGCCAAAATATAACAGTTTTATGGCAACATGTAATATTTCAGCACATATTTTAAACATTCATATTTGTTAAGTGTGTCCCAAAAAATAACTAATTAGTAAAATCAGCCATGTTTGTTGAGTATTTGGCAAAACATAATTTGCTTATGTTAACAGTTCTCTTAGCAACATATGCACTTTACAGTATGTTGACCACGTTTGTCCAGTTTTTGAGGAAAAAAAAACAAAAAGGTGGAAAATTAGGGACGGTCAGACTTGTCAAGTTTGTTGCAAAGGAATAAACACAATATAGAAAGTTGTGGAAAAAATTTATCAATTTTAGCATTGTACAGATATACATATAACGGTTATGTAGCAAGTTTGCACTTGTTTTTGTTGCAAAAGAATGACAGAATTTGCTGAATTTAGAACTTCTGCCAGTTTACATTGACTATATTTGTTGAATTCATACAAAATAAATAGCAAACATAGAAAAATACAACGGTTTTGTGGAAACCTGTAGTATTTTTAGCACTGTAGAAAAAGTAACTTAATTAGCAAAATCAGAGTTTGAGTTTTCGGCAAAAAATGGCGCATTTTGCAAAATAGTACATTTTAACCTGTAGTATTTTAGCTTTGTATGTCACTCATGTTGGTCAATTTTTGTTATGAAACATAACAGAATTAGCCAAATGTGTTGAGTTTTTGGCAACACATTGCAAAATTTCCAGATTTGAACAGTTTTGTAGTTACATACAGTAGGGAAAGGATTCATATGGCCCCATTCCTGGGTGGATTTCGTATGAGAGAGTAATGAGGGGGGGTCATCATTGTGCAATGCAGTCTACTGAAAATGATGAAAACACCACTCTACATAGCAACTGACGCTGTGATCAATGTTGGAATTGCCACAAAACACATTTTAAGACAGTCAACACTCCACTGCCATATGGCGACTAAAGTGCAATCCTTCAATGTGTCACGGTTTATGTGTTAGGTAAACCGAGATAATTGGGGCCATATGACTACCTTTCCTACTGTATATAACATTTTTATGGCGAAAAAATGTCATTGGAAGATTAAAATAAATAATAACACAATATAGAAAGTTATGGAAAATTACGCATTTTTAGCATTGTATGTTAACCATGTTTTTCAAATTTATCAATTAAAGAAAGGCAAATTGTAGCAGTTTTGTGGAAAAATGTTGCATCTTTAGCACTGTAAGTCTCCCATGTTTGTCACTTTTAAAATTCCCTGTACAACAAAACACCGCGGCAGCATACAAAGCTCACGTTATACTGCCCAGCTCAGATTCATTGAGTTTTCTGGAAAAAAAATGGCGTATTTTGCAAACTGTTAAATTTTTGTGGTAACCTGTAGTATATTTAGCATTGTATGTCATCCATGTTGGTCGATTTTTGTAACAAAAATTAACAGAATTAGCCTTATTATATTTGTTGAGTTTTTGGCAAAACATTCCAAAATTTGCAAATGGCCCCATTCCTGGGTGGATCTCATGTGAGTGAGTAATGTGGGGGCTGGGGGCGTACTGTGTGTGTGCAGTCTGCTGAAAATGATGGAAAGCGCCACTCTACATAACAACAAAGTTTGAATTGCCACAAAACACATTTTAAGACACTCAATAGTCCACTGCCATCTGGCGACTTAAGTGGATAGTGCAACCCTACAATCTGTCACGTTTCATGTGTTAGGTCATTGGTCGGCAACCCGCGGCTCTTTGATCACTCTGGTGTGGCTCAGCTGTTAACTTGCCAACCTTCCAGAATTTACCGGGAGATTTCTAACCTCAGTGCCTTTCCCTAAAATTGTCTGAGGTATGCAAACTGCGATTTTCACACGGGCAGCAACATTGAGGGCAGGCCGTGATGGCAATACCCATAACATCTTCTAATACATATAGTTGTGCCCGCTGTTACACAACACTGTGAGCGTACCGCCCGGGCATTTATTTTGTGAAATCTCTATTACAATCCTCAAGCGATTGCAAGGCATACTTGTTCAACAGCCATACAGGTTACACTGAGGATTGTGATATAAACAACTTTAACACTCTTACTAATATGCGCCACACTGTGAACCCACACCAAACAAAAATGACAGACACATTTCAGGAAAACATCCGCACTGTAACACAACATAAACACAACATAACAAATACCCAGAATCCCATGCAACCCTGACTCTTCCAGGCTACATTATACACCCCGCTAGCACCAAACCCCAACCCCGGCCACCTCAACCGACACAGGAAGGCGCGGGGTGGTTGGTGGTAGCAGGGTGTTTAATGTAGTCTGGAAGAGTCAGGGTTGCATTGGATTCTGGGTATTTATGTTGTGTTTATGTTTTGTTACAGTGCGGATGTTTTCCCGAAATGTGTTTGTCATTCTTGTTTGGTGTGGGTTCACAGTGTGGCGCATATTTGTAACAGTGTTAAAGTTGTTAAAACTGGCACCCTCAGTGTGACCTGTATGGCTGTTGAACAAGAGTGCCTTGCAGTCGCACATGTGCGTCTGCTGAAGCCACATTCAACACGTGTCTTGACTGGTAAGCTGTTAGTACAAGCTGTGGAGGGCACAAAAGACGGAGCCATCGTAGTACGCCATTATTTTTGTTGCTTGGGTTTTACTCAGCAGACGTCCGAGGGAATAGTCACTCAGCAACCCGCAAGTCTCTCGGACAAATCGTGAGGAATTGTATGCGTGATGTTAATAAGGGGCATTCATATAAAACTCACTAACGTCAAATCTTCATATTTAAATGTGGGCCGCATGTCTGAGACCCCTGGTTTATACATAGCACATAGCAAAAAACAACAACTCTGTATGCAATGTTATTTCATTATGAATTTCAAGACTCTTGTGGCTGCCATTATTTTCTTTATTTTGTGAAAAGGTTCAAAATGGCTCTTTGAGTGGTAAAGGTTGCCGACCCCTGTGTTAGGTAGACCATGATAAATGGGGCCATATGAATACCCGTCCTACTTAGGTTAATGGGTTTTTTTGGCGAAAAAATGTTTGTGGATGATAAAAACTAATAATAATAATAATAACACAAAATACTGTAGAAGGCTATGGAAAATAAATCATTTTTAGCATTGTCTATTAACCATGTTTTATTCATTTATTGATTAAAAAAAGGCAAATTGTTGTGGCAAAATGTTGCATTTTTAGCACCATAAGTCTGCCATGTTTGTTACTTTTAAGATACCCTGTACAACAAAACACCGAGGCAGCATATAAAGCTCACTTTATACTGCGCAGCTCAGATTCATTGACAGTGCAAACGTAGTAAAATAGTCTATTGCTTTTTGTCCAAAGAAGGTTTTGCACGGCGGCTGGCTGTAATGCGAAATAAACTGCGTGCGGTTTGAAATCAAATGCAATAACGGCATAAACAAAAAAAACAACAACAAAAAAAAACCTTATCCATATTTTTATGTCCACAGAAAGAGAAATGTGCGCTATATTACCCACCTTCTGTAAAGATGATGCAATCATTATGTTGACAGTATACGTGTGTGTGTGTGTGTGTGTCTTTTTCTAATCCCGATCCCTGAGCGCACATGTGCACAGGCCTCTCTCCTCCAATTCACCTCTATTACTAGCTATAATCCCATTTCACACTCTATCGATCCCCAAAACCGTTGTTCACCGGAACCGGCAGCAAACACTGGAATTTCTCCCCATCATTTCACCGCCATTGTTCTTTATTACACAAAAAGGCCAGCACCCCCTCCACCCCCTTACCCTGCCCTCTTTGGAGCCCGACTGAAATATGAATTATAAATGTATAGCTAATAAAATGGGAGAAGGAGGTGGTGGAGCCTGAGAGAGACGGGGAAAAGAGCGAGATGGAGAGGAGTGGTTGGTAGAAACATCAGAGAAAATGACTCCTTTACAAGAGTCTATTGATCAGTTTCTATCAAAGGGGGATGTCAGACATGAGATTACCTGGCAGTTTGAGCATTAGGTGCCGTGTGTTATAGCCCCGGGCCCTTGTACGCCTGCCAGAGGATTGTAAATAAAGCGGAGAGGAGAGCGTTTGTTGGGGCAGATGCCTGTGTGAGTTTGACATCTTATATGTGTGTGTGTTAGTTTGTCTATTTGTGCTGCGCACACCTATTGGCTTATACCCCAAAGCAGTGTTGCAAGCCCATGCAACTTCTGAGCCCAAGAGTCTTGGGAGGCTCAGGCCCGCCTCGCTGGAGCGGCTCAGCCCGCTACGAATCCCGCACTAAAGCCAAAAGAAGCTCACGTGAAGCCCTTTGAATCTTGCATGAAGGACCCGACCCGGTCCGACCACTCGCTCTGGGTCAGTCGGGTTTTCATCCCCCCTCACGCGGAAGGTCAGCGCTGATCTGACCGTAGATGTGTGACACGGGCTTTGGCGCTCATGCGGCCATGCGCAGATGTGGACTAATGTCATACTCAAAAAGTGTCAAAGGGTCAAGAAAACGAGAAGATCTTAGATTGTGGTTTCATCCCATAACACCGAGACACTAAAAGCAGCTCGTAAAAAGAGCTTAAATCTTACATTATGGACTCCTGTTCAAGATTCTTCCGTGTTGCACAATTTATGTGCATCCTTGTGAGAAAATGCTTACACAGTAGAGCGGTACTTCGGTTTCCATTAGTAATCTGTTCAGTTCAGATCAGTTTATTTCCAACATGCATACTATACAATGTAATTTATCACACAATTCCTGTTGTTTCATTACAGCACGTCCGAAAAGGAGTAGGAAGAAGCAGAGCTTATTTAATCCTACCCCTTTTCATACTATAGCAATTGTATCCTACTTCCTTGTTCTCTGTAACAGAACAGTGAACAAATAAATAATAAATAATATACCATAGTAATCAAACAAATATTAAATACATAAAAAATATTTGTCTCAATAAAAAAAGGGTTCAAGATGTTCATCATAATTCTTGTTCAGTGTACTTATTGAACACTTATAGTTTGAACAGTCTCTTAAACTGAATCATATTGCTGCTTTGTTAGATTTCTTTGCTTAATCCATTCCATAATTATAGTTATAGTAACACAGATACGATTGTATATACGGCGGATACTGCAAATATCCAAAATAGTTTCTCTCGTTTTGATGAAATAACATTAGAAGGATTGTTACAACGTGTAAATGGAATAAAACAAACAACAAGTTTACTTGACCCACTTCCTGGGAAACTTATCAAGGAGCTTTTTGTATTATTAGGTCCATCAGTGCTAAATATTATAAACTTATCACTTTCCTCGGGCACTGTTCCCGTTGCATTCAAAAAAGCGGTTATTCATCCTCTCCTTAAAAGACCTAACTTCGATCCTGACCTCATGGTAAACTACCGACCGGTGTCTCACCTTCCCTTTATTTCGAAAATCCTCGAAAAAATTGTTGCAGAGCAGCTAAATGAGCACTTAGCGTTTAACAATCTATGTGAAACCTTTCAATCCGGTTTCAGGGCAAATCACTCGACTGAGACAGCCCTCGCAAAATTGACTAATGATCTATTGCTAACGATGGACTCTGATGCGTCATCTATGTTGCTGCTCCTCGATCTTAGCGCTGCTTTCGATACCGTCGATCATAATATTTTATTAGAGCGTATCAAAATACGAATTGGTATGTCAGACTCAGCCCTGTCATGGTTTAACTCTTATCTTACTGATAGGATGCAGTGCGTCTCCTATAACAGTGTGACCTCGGACTATGTTAAGGTAACGTGTGGAGTTCCCCAGGGTTCGGTCCTTGGCCCTGTACTCTTCAGCATCTACATGCTGCCGCTAGGTGACGTCATACGCAAATACGGTATTAGCTTTTACTGTTATGCTGATGACACCCAACTCTACATGCCCCTAAAGCTGACCAACACGCCGGACTGTAGTCAGTTGGAAGCGTGTCTTAATGAAATTAAACAATGGATGTCCGCTAACTTTTTGCAACTTAATGCCAAAAAAACGGAAATGCTGATTATCGGTCCTGCTAGACACCGACCTCTATTTAATAATACAACTTTAACATTTGACAACCAAATAATAAAACAAGGTGACTCTGTAAAAAATCTGGGTATTATCTTCGACCCAACTCTTTCCTTTGAGTCACACATTAAAAGCGTTACTAAAACGGCCTTCTTTCATCTCCGTAATATCGCTAAAATTCGCTCCATTTTGTCCACTAAAGACGCCGAGATCATTATCCATGCGTTTGTTACGTCTCGTCTCGATTACTGTAACGTATTATTTTCGGGTCTCCCCATGTCTAGCATTAAAAGATTACAGTTGGTACAAAATGCGGCTGCTAGACTTTTGACAAGAACAAGAAAGTTTGATCATATTACGCCTGTACTGGCTCACCTGCACTGGCTTCCTGTGCACTTAAGATGTGACTTTAAGGTTTTACTACTTACGTATAAAATACTACACGGTCTAGCTCCAGCCTATCTTGCCGATTGTATTGTACCGTATGTCCCGGCAAGAAATCTGCGTTCAAAAGACTCCGGCTTATTAGTGATTCCTAGAGCTCAAAAAAAGTCTGCGGGCTATAGAGCGTTTTCCGTTCGGGCTCCAGTACTCTGGAATGCCCTCCCGGTAACAGTTCGAGATGCTACCTCAGTAGAAGCATTTAAGTCTCATCTTAAAACTCATCTGTATACTCTAGCCTTTAAATAGACCTCCTTTTTAGACCAGTTGATCTGCCGCTTCTTTTCTTTCTCCTATGTCCCCCCCTCCCTTGTGGAGGGGGTCCGGTCCGATGACCATGGATGAAGTACTGACTGTCCAGAGTCGAGACCCAGGATGGACCGCTCGTCGGGACCCAGGATGGACCGCTCGCCTGTATCGGTTGGGGACATCTCTACGCTGCTGATCCGCTTGAGATGGTTTCCTGTGGACGGGACTCTCACTGCTGTCTTGGAGCCACTATGGATTGAACTTTCACAGTATCATGTTAGACCCGCTCGACATCCATTGCTTTCGGTCCCCTAGAGAGGGGGGGTTGCCCACATCTGAGGTCCTCTCCAAGGTTTCTCATAGTCAGCATTGTCACTGGCGTCCCACTGAATGTGAATTCTCCCTGCCCACTGGGTGTGAGTTTTCCTTGCCCTTTTGTGCGTTCTTCCGAGGATGTTGTAGTCGTAATGATTTGTGCAGTCCTTTGAGACATTTGTGATTTGGAGCTATATAAATAAACATTGATTGATTGATTGATAATTTAAAGGCCAACTGAAATGAGATTTTCTTATTCAAACGGGGATCGCAGGTCCATTCTATGTGTCATACTTGATCATTTCGCGATATTGCCATATTTTTGCTGAAAGGATCTAGTAGAGAACATCGACGATAAATTTCGCAACTTTTGGTCGCTAATAAAAAAGCCTTGCCTGTACCAGAAGTAGCAGACGATGTGCGCGTGACGTCACGGGTTGTGGAGCTCCTCACATTGTTTACAATCATGGCCACTAGCAGAGAGAGCGATTCGGACTGAGAAAGCGACAATTTCCCCATTAATTTGAGCGAGGATGAAATATTTGTGGATGAGGATAGTGAGAGGGAAGGACTAGAAAAATAATAATAATAATAAAAAATGGTGAGGGCAGTTGCAGCGATTCAGATGTTATTAGACAAATTTACTAGGATGATTCTGGAAAATCCCTTATCTGCTTGTGTTATTAGTGTTTTAGTGAGATTACATGGTACCTGAAAGTCGGAGGGGTGTGGCCACGGGTGTAGTGACCGCCAGTGTCTCTGGTGGGAGGAAGTAAGAGAGTCCGCAGCTGCAGGAGTACGCAAGCTCCGCTTATGTCTACGGTAAGAGCCAACTTATTAGCACAATTTTCTCACCGAAACCTGCCGGTTGACATGTGGTCGAGAACCATGTTCGCCTGACCGCTCTGTTCCATAGTAAAGCTTCACCTTCGGGAATGTAACCAGGGAAACACCGGCTGTGTTTGTGTTGCTAAAGGCAGTTTCAATACACCGCTTCCCACCTACATCTTTCTTCTTTGACTTCTCCATTATTAATTGGACAAATTGAAAAAGATTCAGCAACACAGATGTCCAGAATACTGTGTAATTATGCGATTAAAGCAGACTACTTAGAGCTTGGATCGGGCTGGAAGAACACGCGCACGCGTCATCATTCCGTGACGATTTCAACAGGAAACTCCCGGGAAATTTAAAATTGCAATTTAGTAAACTAAAAAGGCCGTATTGGCATGTGTTGCAATGTTAATATTTCATCATTGATATATAAACTATCAGACTGCTTGGTGGGTAGTAGTGGGTTTCAGTAGGCCTTTATTCCACGTACTGATATGCTAAAGGTTTTAAGTGTAGTACGAGCATACAAATGTTTTAAATTGGATTTTTCTCAAAGAATAAATTTCTCCTCTTGAGAGGAACTATTGTACGTTCTTGGGTAGCAGGTCATAGTTTGCTTTGTCAACACTCTACTATTTGCAAATGCACCTAATCGTTGAATTTCAATATTTGTGATCCAATAGATGAAGGGTTTGTATGTTCTTTATATCCAACACGATGTATTATTCTAATTGATCTTCTCTGCAATGTTGTTAGTGAATAAAGCGCACATTTGTAGTTGTTTGCCCATATTTCTACACAACAACTCAGATATGGTACCGCTGTCCTAAAAGGTCCATTGAAGATGTACAAAAAGAGAAGAAATGTTGAAAACATTTAACCCAAAAATATCAATCAATGAATGTTTGTTTATATAGCCCTAAATCACAAGTGTCTCAAAGGGCTGCGCAAACCACAATGACATCCTCGGTACAAAACCCACATAAGGGCAAGGAAAAACTCACCCCAGTGGGACGTCGGTGACAGTGACAATGATGACTATGAGAAACCTTAGAGAGGACCACATATGTGGGCAACCCATTCCTAGGGGAGACCGAAAGCAATGGATGTCGAGCGGGTCTAACATGATTTTGTGAAAGTCCAGTCCATAGTGGATCCAACATAAAGGTGAGAGTCCAGTCCAAAGTGGATCCAATATAGCAGACAACTAAGCACATTTTATAGAGACTAATTATAGCTTTATGTGTAGAAAACAATGAATTTATATACTGTGTATACATATATATATATGTATATATATATATATATATATATATATATATATATATATATATCTTGATTGGATTAATCAGAGAATAGTGCTCAATACCGTGGTAGAGCACAACATGTAGGTGTGGGAAAAATCACAAGACTACTTCATCTCTACAGAACTGTTTCATGAGGGGTTCCCTCAATCATCAGGAGATTTATATATATATATATATATATATATATATATATATATATATATATCGTTCACAATCATTGTGAGGGACAAGAACATGTGGCTTTTTAAAAAAAATGTTTTTAAAGATTTTAAAGATGATTGAAAAAAAAATGCTTGAACAATGCAGGTAATGGGAATTGGGGTTGTAGCCTTTGTGGAGAATGCATATATTTTAAAGATTTATTTCAACAGCCAGGACTTTGTTTTAAATATAGAAAAAAAATCTTATAATGACCCCCTTAAGTCAGAACCTATTTACCCCTCACCGCATCCCAAAAAAACAACACAATTTTAACACATAACATGCCTTTTAAAAAGAAAACCACAGTTTTAGATAAAAACAATGCATAAAAAAATACAACAGAATGTACAACTAGCAACTACAGTAGTTTTATGAAGTAATGTAATAATTATGTACAGTATTTACCTTGGAGATTGGACTTCTGCAGTGTCTCCTACCTGCTGCGTCTCAATCAAATACACCATCAGCAGCTTTTTAATATTTCCATTGATACATTTCAGTTTTTTAGATATTTTTATACTGCCTTCGCTGTTGTTGGACTAATTCTGCAACAAACAGTTAATGTGTAAAATCTATCTTAAAATCTAAATCAATTTTAAAATTGCACAAAAATTCCTTGTCGTATTCAGCTTCAGTAAATCTCGCTCATTTCAGCTTTATCATGGCCTAAGTGAAAATGCGTTGAATCCTCATGAAGGTGAAACACACATTTAATGTGTGCTTTTATCATGGAATTTGGAATTCAACCATCTATTTCAAGTAAAATTTGTCCCTAAAGACAAGCTGTTGTCTTGGCAAATGTCACTTTAGACCACAGCAAATCTTGTGAGACTTCATTAAAAAAAGTATTTTCCTTGGGATTTTTTTTTTCCCCCTGCAAAACATGATGACCAGAAAAAAAAAACTTGACCTAGCAGTACACGATATAATATATGTCCTGGTTGCTCAGTACAAAATGGCCACGTCTACAATGATACTATTTGGAGGAAGTGAAATGGAGACTAGAACATTTTCCGCGTTAATTTTGTATTTTAAGCACCTTTCATCAAAGTCAGGATCGGGAACACTTATTAGTTAGGGTTTTGTTACATCTTTCCACCTTCTCTACCTCTTTTATCTTCATTTTTGAAGTGTTTTTTTAATGTGTGGGCATGGGCATGCACAACAGTGTTATGTATTCCTCTAACAGAAAAATGGACCACAAACAAATGTCCACTGCAAAGGACAATGGCTCTAAGGAGGGTATGTTGAAGAATAAATAATGATTTTGTGACGGGTCATTGCTGCATCCTCCTATCATGGGACGCGTAGCTAAGCCAACTCATGAAGTCATCTCAGCTGTATTGATCATTACCCTAAGTATAAACTTCCACACAAAATGCCTGTTTTTGCAGCAAATTTGTTAATTAGTTTGTTTTTCAACTTAAAATCTGATTGTTTTTTTTCCAGTGCATTACTGTAAATGAAAAAAAACATTCCAGTGTTATTTCCGCAGTGAGATTCTGGTGACTGATCTGCCAGTTTGTCAAAGGGGGAACATTATCACAATTTCAGAAGGGTTAAAACCAATAAAAATCAGATCCCAGTGGCTTATTTTATTTTTCGAAGTTTTTTCAAAATTTTACCCATCATGGAATATCCCGAAAAAATGCTATAAAGTGCCTGATTTTCGCTATCTGTAAATCCAGCCGTCCATTTTCCTGTGACGTCACTGCGTGACGCCAATACAAACAAACATGGCAGATAGCACAGAAAGATATAGCGACATTAGCTCGGATTCAGACTCGGATTTCAGCGACTTAAGTGATTCAACAGATTACGCATGTATTGAAACGGATGGTTGGAGTGTGGAGGCAGATAGCGAAAACGAAATTGAAGAAGAAACTGAAACTATTGAGCCATATCACGACGGACAAAGGCAACGCGGACGAATTCGGCGATCGCTTTCTAACCAACGATTGCATCTTTTGACCACTGGAGCGACTTAAATCCGTCGATTGGTAAGTGTTTGTTTGGCATTAAATGTGGGTGGAGGGAAAGGCTGGATGCAAATATAGCTACAAATGTACATACAGCTAGCCTAAATAGCATGTTAGCATCGATTAGCTGGCAGTCATGCCGTGACCAAATATGTCTGATTAGCACATAAGTCAATAACATCAACAAAACTCACCTTTGTGATTTCGTTGACTTTATCGTTGGAAATGCATCTGCTTTGAGTGTCGCAGGATATCCACACATCTCTGTCGTAGCATCGCTATCGCCGGTAAAATGTGCAGAACAAACGAGGGACTTTCGCATTTTTTGACACTGGTGCAACTTGAATCCGTTGATTGGTATGTGTTTGTTTGGCATTAAATGTGGGTGGAGGGAAAGGCTGGATGCAAATATAGCCACAAATGAGGCATAACGATGCAATATATATACATACAGCTAGCCTAAATAGCATGTTAGGATCGATTAGCATGCCGTGCTAATCGATGCACACTCCACGTAAGTAAACTTGAATACGTCTCTGTTCGTGTTGTTACACCCTCTGACAACACACTGACGAGCCATGATGTCTCCAAGGTACGGAAAACAGTCAAAAAAACTTAAAATAACACAGCTGATTTGACTTGGTGTGTGTAATGTGTTTGAGAAAATGGCGGATTGCTTCCCGTTGTGACGTCACGGGTGAAAGGTCATCGCTCCGACAGCGAACAATTGAAAGGTGTTTAAATCGCCAAATTCCCCCTTTTAGAGTTTGGAAATCGGTTAAAAAAACATATTGTCTTTTTTCTGCAACATCAAGGTATATATTGACGCTTACATAGGTCTGGTGATAATGTTCCCCTTTAAAGTCCACTGTTGGTGTTTTAACAGTGATTTGTAAAATGGCACCACTTTTATTTTGACAGTAAAATTGTGGCAACTGAGCTGACAGTTGTTTTTTTACCACAAAAACATCCACATATTTTATACAGTGCACCTTGATCTGAAATAATCAATCCCCACGGTATATTAAAAGCTGTATTTGTGCATTTTAGTAATGTACATCAAATAGATATTGGTCATTGCATTTGCTGCAGCAATTTCTCGAGGATTTTAGTTAAGACACTTTGAATGCTTTTAAAACATGAATTATTCCTATGTTGTTGGACTGCGACTACTATTTGATTCATTTAATTAGAAAATAACTTTGGTTTATATTCTGTTGCTCCAATTATTGTTTAATAGGTATAGCTTATTAAAAATGTATTAAATCGGCACCGCATAGAGTTTTTGGGACTTTAGATACGCGGACATAGTTTCTGGAAGGCCACTGCAATAAAGCGCACAAGAGAGCGGCACACAGTGGAGAGGTTGTATTTAAAATTTGTATTGATGCACACGTGTTAAAAGTGCAACTTGGAAAGCAAAACATGTTTCATGTTTTTATTCAATTTTATTTGAGTTTGTAATGCCCAGGAAGTGTGTTTATCTGATTACTCGGACAAACCATTCGATAGATTACTTGATTCCTAAAAATATAAATAAAAAAATCGATAGTTGCAGCCTTATAAGTCATAGCAATTAAAAAATATACATTTGAACTGAAATACGCAGTGAAGCTATAACTTGTGCATTATCTGATTACTCGAGTAACCGTAAAATACTAATTAATACTTGATCATTTAAATAATCGATAGCTTCAGTCAGCTAAATGAAGGTTATGGCAAACCAAACAAATGTTTATTTCAATTATTTTCCTGAAACTACGCCTTGAGCTTAGGAATTGGGTTTTTCTGATTACTCAATCGGACAGACTCTTCGATCATCCATCCATCCAATTCCTACCGCTTGTCCCTTTCGGGGTTGATCAATTACTTAAAAAAAAACAAAACATTAGTTTCAGTCTTATTAGGGTTATGGCATTTTAAGAAAATAATTCAACTATCCATCCATCCATCTTCTTCAGCTTATCCGAAGTCAGGTCGCGGGGGCAGCAGCCTAATCAGAAAAGCTCAGACTTCCCTCTCCCCAGCTACTTTGTCCAGCTCTTCTTGGGGTATTCCAACGCGTTGTCAGGCCAGCTGCGAGACATAGTCTCTCCACCGTGTCCTGGGTGTTCCCTGTGGTCTCTTACCAGACGGACGTGCCCTAAACAAAAACTCCCCAGCGAGGCGTTGGGTGGCATTCTGACCAGAAGCCCGAACCACTTCATCTGGCTCCTCTTGATGTGGAGGAGCGTCGGCTTTACTTTGAGCTCCTCCCAAATAACAGAGCTTCTTACTCTATATCTAAAGGAGAGCCCCGCCACCTGAGGAAAGTGGCGGGGCTCATGTCCACAAAGCACATGCCACAAAGCACATGTAGCTCAAGTCCACAAAGCACATGTAGACTGGTTGGGCAGGATCTTACCGAGAGTATAGAGTAGGTCTACAGTACCACGACTAGGACGAAAACCACAATGCTCTTCCTTAATCCGAGCTTCGACTATCCGGCATAGCCTCCTCTCCAGTACACCTGAATAGATCTTAATGGGATGGCTGAGGAGTGTGATCCAACGATAGCTGGAAAATACCCTTCGGTTCCACTTTGTAAATAGAGGAACCACAACCTAAGTCTGCCAATCCAGAGGCACCGCCCTCGATATCCACGCAATGTTGTAGAGTCTTGTCTACCTCAACAGCCCCACAGCATCTAGAGCCTTAAGGAACTCTGGGCAAATCTCATCCCCCACCTTGGCAACCTCAACCCCAGAAATAGGAGAGTCCGCAGGCACTGTTTTCTCAAAAGAAGACGTTTAGGTGGGATTAAGGAGTTCTTCAAAGTATTCCTTCCACCGATCCACAACATCCCCAGTCAACGTCAGCAGCCCACTCCCCACCATTCATGGTGTTGACAGTGCACTGCTTACCCCTCCTGAGGTGGCGGACGGTGGTCCAGAATCGCATCAAATTCATTGTCCATAGATTCTCCGAATTCCTCCCATGTCCCATTTTTTGCAAACCGCTTGGCCTCTAGGTACCTGTCCTCTGCCTCCAGAATGCCATGCGCCAAAAGGACCCAATGGAACTTCAGCTTGGCGGCCTCCTTTACCGCTGGTGTCTATTTCAACTATGTCCGCTGGAATTCATATTGAGCCTATGAGGCAGGCCTGGGCAATTATTTTGACTTGGGGGTCAAATTTAGATAAGAAAATGTGTCTGGGGGCCGTATATCTATTTTTAGGAACACTAATACAAAACCTCAAAATAATGTTTGATTGAATGCTAAAAACGTTATGACAGACAGTTTGAAAAAAATGAATGGCATTGTAAAATTGTGACTGAATGAGACACCTACAATGTACTTGAAAATAAAGAATGTGGGATTTACAATATTAACTATGAAGGATAAAACACTGAAGATTGACAACATATGAACGTCACACCCCCTCTCCATCCACATATTTTACAACCAAGCGAAACGCAACAAAAATGCAACACACAGAGCAAAATATGAACATGAAGGGTAAAAAACAAACCCACCTACAATCTGATAAATCTGACATATCAGTAAGCTTTAGAACTTTTTTTGTAAAAATCTCTTGCCGCGTCTGTCCCTGAAACCCGTATTTCAGGCTGGTCGCTCTGGAAACACTCTGTGGAAACGCTCCCCACCCACACTTCTTGGTGCCTCGTCTGAGCTGCTATGACTTAGATTACCATAGAAACTAGTATATCATGCAAAAGCGCAGATTCCAACCATTGAAAGACTTAGTAGAGTTCAAGACTTACGGTCATTTAAAGACATCACATCATAATGGCAGCTACACTTTCCGTCTTAAACATCTAAAACATTTTTATTTGGGAATGTCCGGCGGGCCAGATTGAAAAGCTTAACGGGCCGCATGTGGCCCCCAGGCCTTCATTTGCCCAGGTCTGCTATAAGGTGTGCTTTTTCTATTAATTAGAAAAACTAATTGGTAGATACCGGATCACTCAAATTATCGATAGCTGCAGCATTTTGGCAAATATTTATTTCAACATTTTCCCTCAAATATGCATTTAGTCTATAAATTATGTTCATCTGATTACTCGATTAATCGGACAAACTAATTGATAGATTACTAGATAACCAAAAACATCGATTGCTGCAGCTTCAAAAATACAGTATTTTTCAGACTATAAGTCACAGTTTTTTTCATTGTTTTGGTGGGACTTATACTCAGGAGCGACTTATGTGTGAAATTATTAACACATTACCGTAAAATATCAAATAAAATGATTAACTCATTCACGTAAGAGACTAAACGTATAAGATTTCATGGGATTTATATCAGGAGTGACAGATTGTTTGGTAAACGTATAGCATGTTCTATATGTTATAGTTATTTGACTCTTACCATAATATGTTACGTTAACATGCCAGACACCTTCTCAGTTGGTTATTTATGCATCATATAACGTACACTTATTCAGCCTGTTTTCACTATTCTTTATTTATTTTAAATTGCCTTTCAAATGTCTATTCTTGGTGTTGGGTTTTATCAAATAAATGTCCCCCAAAAATGCGACTTATACTCCTGTGCGACTTATATATATTTTTTCCCTTCTTTATTGTGCATTTTCGGCAGGTGGGACTTATACTCTGAAAAATACAGTACATACATATTTTAGCTCTTTTCCTTAAAACATGCCACAAGGCTATAAAGTATGTTTTATCCCGTCACTCGATGGATTGCTTCATTAATGAAATATTTGATAGCTGCAGCCCTATTTTATCGTATGACGTGCAGGTTTTTTTATTTCTTAAAAATGTGCTTTGGGTTTATCTGATGGCGGCCGGCCGGGCCTTAATTTCCTACTGAAACCCACTCCTAGCGACCACGCAGTCTGATAGTTTATATATCAATGATGAAATATTTCCATTGCAACACATGCCAATACGGCAAGTTTAGTTTACTGAATTGCAATTTAAAATTTCCCGCGGAGTTCCTTGTTGAAAATGTCGCAGAATAATGACGCGTGCGCGTGATGTCACGGACTGTCAGGACATATTAGCGCAGCACCATTTGCGGTTAAAAGTCGTCTCTTTTCATCGTGCAATTAAAAAGTATTCTGGACATCTGTGTTGCTGAATCTTTTGCAATTTCTTCAATTAATAATGGAGGAGTCAACGTAGAAAGACGGAGTTGGGAAGCTTTAGCCTTTAGCCACAAAAACACACGGTGATTCCTTGTTTAAAATTTCCGAAGGTGAAGCTTTACTATGGATCAGAGCGGTCAAGCGAACATAGATCCCGACCACTTGTCAACCGGCAGGTTTTGGTGAGAAAATTGTGTTTGAAAGTCGCTTCTTACTGGACATCTGTGGAGTTTGCGCCGTCCTTGTATCTGCCGTCGAATTCCCTCAGACACTGGCCTCAAGACACCCGTGGAATTATCCCAGAATTATCCTAGTAAATATGAATCCGTCTCAATGCAATCGCCTTTTTTATTTTATTTTTTTATTTTTTTGTAGTCCTTCGCTATCAATATCATCATCCACAAATCTTTCATCCTTGCTCAAATTAATGGGGAAATTGTCGTTTTCTCGGTCCGAATAGCTCTTGCTGCTGTAGGCTCCCGTTAAAACAATGTGAGGACGTGAGGAACCCTCACCCTTGTGACGTCATCGTCTGCGACTTCCGGTACAGGCAAGGCTTTTTTATCTGCACCAAAAGTTGCAAACTTTATCGTCGATGTTCTCTACTAAATCCTTTCAGCAAAAATATGGCAATTTTGCGAAATGATCAAGTTTGACACATAGAATGGACCTGCTATCTCCGTTTAAATAAGAAAATCTCATTTCAGTAGGCCTTTAAAGCATCACAGCCTCCTTTCCGCGCACTCTAATACACATTCATGTTCACAAAGTCAAGGTCCGTCCTGTAAATATTTGGCCCCACTCTTGCACACACACACACACACACACACGCACACACACACACACACACACACACACACACACACACACACACACACACACACACACACACACACACACAC
This sequence comes from Nerophis ophidion, assembly GCF_033978795.1. NCBI lineage: Eukaryota > Metazoa > Chordata > Actinopteri > Syngnathiformes > Syngnathidae > Nerophis > Nerophis ophidion. Next base: position 28,834,780 of record NC_084625.1, on the reverse strand, counting down.
ACACATATACACCCCAGCATATAAAGTGCTCATGCACCCCTCCTCAATATTCACCAGCCTTGGCCACTGACGGCTGACAGTTTATGTTGTGTTCAATGAATACTGAATTTGGTGAAAAGGTTTTAAAGAGCTATGAGGGAACATTGACATACAAAACAGCAGCACACACGACAACAACAACAAAAAGAAATGAGGGAAGTCCTGAAACTGAAAAGCAAACGAAGGAGGCTGACCAGTAGTTTATTATGCAGCCGCTCAGTGTACTGCACCACTCAGTGTGGGACAATGGGGGTTTTATTGCATGTGGACTGAGGATTGAGCCCGAAAAGGAACATGATTGAAGGGCCTGCAAGTCAGGAGCTGCTTAGGGTAAAGAGTGCCATCTATTGTCAAAACAGGGTAGTGCTTCTTTTGTCTCAGAGGATGCAGCTTATTTGTCATCCTTAACGTTAACTACAAATGCACATTTTATCTCATTATGCAGAAATATGTTGATGTATTTCAATCAAAGTTGTGTGTTATTTTTTTTAAATGCCTCTTTTGTTCCTGTCCCTCTTTAGTGGAGGAGCTGGCAGCCTGCTCAAAGGAGGCAAAGTGCATGATGGCGTGTCTGAGTGAGGGGAAGCAAGCTCAGGACAAACTAAGGTAAGAAGCAGCCTCTTTTTATGCTAAACATGTCTTTTAGAGGGAGAAATCGAACCCGTGACATTTGAATGTGACTAAGATGTGATGCGCCGGTGAGGCAGTTCAAAGTTCAAAGTTCAAGAGAGCTGCAGATGCGATGAGCTCAGCAAAAGCAGTGTGTGTGAGTGTGTGTGTGTGTCGCTGTGGTTGTGGCTTTGGCTCCAACGTGCCCTCACAGCAGTGCAAGTTGAGCTTATGGAACGTTTTGACTTTTTATTTTTTTTTAAGTCAACCGACAATTTGAAAGTCGGCATGGAACCTTTCTAGGTTTCGTTGTAAAGGATTAAACTTTATTACGTTCCACCAAACAATCGCTGCGTCTGCATATTACATCCATTTGCGGAACGGTGCTGCTTACAGTTAACTGTATTATCTAATGACTGCAAAGACATGAAAGTTTCTTTTTTTTTTAAATAACAACACCATGCTAATGGCTTCCATCTGTGCTGTGGGAAATCCCCTCCTTTCTCCACGGGATGCCTCCATCTCCTTCTTTTTCTTCGCGCTCCGACTCTCTTCTTCCTGTCCTGTGTTCTCTCTGCGGACCAATCTATCAGCTACATGCGTTCCTTTTTGTTTTGGCTCCTTTTGCTGCTTTACTGCAGGATTATGCTGTTAATCGCTCACTTTAGACGCACCATATGACTCATTTGAATGAACTATTATCAAACGGATGTTTTGTTTAAAGGCCTACTGAAACCCATTACCCACTACTAGTGACCACGCAGTCTGATAGTTTATATATCAATAATGAAATATTAACATTGCAACACATGCCAATACGGCCTTTTTAGTTGACTAAATTGCAATTTTAAATTTCCCGGGAGTTTTTTCTTGAAAACGTCGCGTAATGATGACGTGTACGCTTGACGTCACGGTCTGTTATGAATATGAGCGCTGCGCACACAAACAGCTAAAAATCGTCTGCTTTAACGGCATAATTACACAGTATTTTGGACATCTGTGTTGCTGAATCTTTTGCAATTTGTTCAATTAATATTGGAGAAGTCAAAGTAGAAAGATGGAGTTGGGAAGCTTTAGCCTTTAGCCACACAAACACACGGTGATTCCTTGTTTAAAATTCCTGGAGGTGAAACTTTACTATGGATCCGAGCGGACATGGATCCCGATCGAATGTCACCCAGCAGGTTTCGGTGAGAAAATTGTGGTAAAAAGTCGCTTCTTACCGGATATCAGCTGAGCTTGTGCCGCCCATAAAGTGCCGCCCATAAAGCCGCCGTCGACTTTGCTGAGACACTGCGCGTCAACACACCCGTGGACACACCCCTCCGAGTATCAGGTACTGTTAAACTCACTAAAACACTAGCAACACAATAGAAAGATAAGGGATTTCCCAGAATTATCCTAGTAAATGTCTCTAAAAACATATGAATCCGTCTCAATGCAGTCGCGTTTCTTTTTTTTTATCTTGTGGGTTTTTTGTTTTTGTTTTTTTCTAGTCTGTCACTATCAATATCCTCAAACACAAATCTTTCATCCTCGCTCCAATTAATGGGGACATTGTCGTTTTCTCGGTCCGAATAGCTCTTTTTGTTGGAGGCTCCCATTAAAATCAATGTGAATATGTGAGGAGCCATCAACATGTGACGTCATCATCTGCGACTTCCGGTAGAGGCAGGGCTTTATCGTGGATGTTCTCTACTAAATCCTTTCAGCAAAAATATGGCAATATCGCGAAATGATCAAGTATGACACATAGAATGGACCTGCTATCCCCGTTTAAATAAGAAAATCTCATTTCAGTAGGCCTTTAACATGCACTGAATTAGTGATGATTCTCTTGAAGACAATAAAGTTAAAGTTGAAGTAGCAATGATTGTCACACACACACACTAGGTGTGGCAACATTTTTCTCTTCATTTGACCCATCACCCTTGATCACCCACTGGGAGGTGAGGGGAGGAGTGATCAGCAGCGGTGGACGCGCCCGAAAATCATTTTTTGTGATTCAACCCCCAATTCCAACCCTTGATGCTGAGTGCCAAGCAGGGAGGTAATGGCTCCCATTTTTATAGTCTTTGGTATGACTCGGCCAGGATTTGATGACTTACATTTGTAAATAAAGTGTGTATTCATAATTTTCAGGTACAGTTTTAGCTTACTTTATTTGGAACATGGGCACATTTAGTAGTAATTGTAATTGTTTATTTTGTAGATGTTAAAAACAAACAAAAGATAAAAAAGAAAATGTATCATAATAACAATCAGGCCCTCCAGGATTTTTCGACATCACAATCGTGAAAATTCAACCAATTTCCTTACATATTTTGGCCAATCTGCGACATTTTTTCCAAATATTTTTTTCCTAGCAGCGCTCAAAATCTAAGGTCGTCCAAACTTTTTCCACTTGGGGCACCACATTGAAAAATCAAAGGAAGCTGGGCCATTTTTTAATGAGTTCATTGATTTTCCTGTTAAGCTTGCCAGCAGGAAATCCAAAATGGCATTACTGACATAGGGTAAAAAGCTGAAGATCACAAATGTGTACATAAACGAGCACCTCACTTAACGCAATGCTGAAATCGCCGAGGAGGCACGCGACTTGAGGAAACAAGGGAACATTCAGGGAACTTGGAGCGCCAACTTCAAAATCTACATAAAGCTGGATGAAGGTCCACAAGCAGAGTCCTAGCTATCAATGACATCGAGGATCTGGACGAATATCAGAACTTAATCAATCAATCAATCAATCAATGTTTATTTATATAGGCCTAAATCACTAGTGTCTCAAAGGGCTGCACAAACCACAACACAAACAACAACGACATCCTCGGTAGACCCCACATAAGGGCAAGGAAAACTCACCCCAGGGGACCGAAAGCAATGGATGTCGAGCGGGTCTAACATGATACTGTGAAAGTTCAATCCATAGTGAATCCAACACAACCATGAGAGTCCAGTCCAAAGTGGATCCAACACAGTAGCGAGAGTCCCGTCCATAGTGGAGCCAACAGGAAACCATCCCAAGCGGAGGTCAGAGATGTCCCAAGTCGATACACAGGCGAGCGGTCCATCCTGGGTCCCGACTCTGGACGAGCGGTCCATCCTGGGTCCTGACTCTGGGCAGCCAGTACTTCATCCATGGCCACCGGACATGGATGAAGTACCGTACTTTTGTTAAGTTCATCCAATCCTGGATGAACTTAACAAAAACATTTGACAGAATTAATCACAGCATCTGAATAAACACATTAGAAAGGTATGGAATCAGAGGGAGGCAGCACGGTGGGACAGGGTTTAGTGCATGTGCTTTACAATACGAAGGTCCTGAGTAATCCTGGGTTCAATCCCGGGCTCGGGATCTTTCTGTGTGGAGTTTGCATGTTCTCCCCGTGACTGCGTGGGTCCCCTCCGGGTACTCCAGCTTCCTAACACTTCCAAAGACATGCACCTGGGGATAGGTTGATTGGCAACACTAAATGGTCCCTAGTGTGTGAATGTGGGTGTGAATGTTGTCTGTCTACCTGTTTCGGCCCTGCGATGAGGTGGCGACTTGTCCCGGTACCCGCCCGAATGCATCTGAAGTAGGCTCCAGCAATCCCCGTGACCCCAATAGGGACAAACAGTAGAAAATGGATGGATGGATGGAATCAGAGGGTTGGTCTTGAACTGGGTAAAAGGCTACTTAATCAACAGAAAGCAATATGTGAACATAGGCGAACACACTTCTACATAGCTGAAAATACCTTGCGGCGTACCTAAAGGATCAATAATGGGACAAAAAGTCTTCAATCTTTTTACAAACCACATTTGTAAAGTTACAAAGGACTTAAAGTTAGTATTATTTGCAGATGACACAACTGCGTTTTTTTCAGGAGAGAACACACAGAACATAATACAAATAATAACTGAAGAAATTAACAAATTAAAAAGATAGTTTGACAAAAACAGACTATCTTTGAATCTCAGTCAAACTAAAATAATGTTATTTGGTAACAGTAGAAGAGCAAGTCAAACAATAGACGGAGTAGATATTGAAAGGGTTTTACCAAAACACATTTTTGGGTCTAATAATAGATGATTCAATGAACTAGAAATCTCATGTAAAAAATATACAACACAAAGTAGCAAAAAACACATCAATAATGAATAAAGTTAAAATATGCATTAGACCAAAAATCACTTCATATTCTTTGCAACCCAAAAGTGTTACCATATCGGAGTTATTGTGTAGACATATGGGGAAACAACTATAAATGTGAGCTTCATTCATTAACGGTGTTACAAAAAATATAAATTAATCATTAATGCAAAATGTTGGATATAAAGAACATACAAACCCTTTATTTTTTTAATCAAACATATTAAAATTCAACAATTTGGTGCATTTGCAAACAGCTAAAATGATGTATACAAAGCAAACTATAACCTGCTACCCAAGAATGTACAAACCTTATTCAGGGGTTAGTGCGTCTGCCTCACAATACGAAGTTCTTGCAGTCCTGGGTTCAAATCCAGGCTCGGAATCTTTCTGTGTGGAGTTTGCATGTCCTCCCCGTGAATGCGTGGGTTCTCTCCGGGTACTCCGGCTTCCTCCCACTTCCAAAGACATGCACCTGGGGATAGGTTGATTGGCAACACTAAATGGTCCCTAGTGTGTGAATGTGAGTGTGAATGTTGTCTGTCTATCTGTGTTGGCCCTGCGATGAGGTGGCGACTTGTCCAGGGTGTACCCCGCCTTCCGCCCGATTGTAGCTGAGATAGGCGCCAGCGCCCCCCGAGACCCCAAAAGGGAATAAGCGGTAGAAATGGATGGATGGATATTCTCAACAAAAGAGGAAAAATATAACCTTAGAGAAAAATCGAATGTAAAACACTTGTATGCTCTTACAACACTTAAAAACTCTAGCATATCAGTATGTGCAAATCAATTATGGAATGGATTAGGCAAAGAAATCAAACAGAGCAGCAATATGATTCAGTTTAAGAGACTGTTCAAAGTGTTCACAAAGTACACAGAACAAGAATTATGAACATCTTGAACCCCCTTTTTTTTTCTAGATAAAGATTATTTAAGTATTCCGTATTTTTTTACTTACTATGGTATATTATTTATTTTTTATCCATTCATTCACTAGTCTATAAAATCAGCCACACCTCCCTGATACCGAAGTACATGTCAAGCTACTTCCTTAACGTAAATGACCGCCATAACCACAACACCAGAGGGAGCTCCACAAACCATGTTAAACCCAGATTCCGATCTAACAAAGTTCTTAACTCATTCTCGTTCTATGCCACATCAATGTGGAATGCACTCCCAACAGGTGTAAAAGTAAGCGCATCTCTATCCTCCTTCCAAACCGCTCTAAAACAACACCTCCAGGCAACTTCAACCCTTTACTAAAACCCTCCTCCATTCACATCCCATCTCCCCGGATTGTAAATAACCTAATGTAAATAATTAAATGTATTTCTAATGTATATACTTGTTCTTATGCTATCTGAACTCACTATGTTCTCTGCTGGCTGTACATATCCTACTAAGTAAGACCTACACTGTTTCAATGTCCATTTCTCTGTTGATGCAATTGTTGATGACTGAAGTACTGATATCAACCAAATCTCCTCATCCCAACCCCCGGATTGTAAATAATTCAATGTATATACTATGATGATTAATTTGTGTGATGACTGTATTATGCTGATAGTTTATATTTATAGTGTATCAGTAACGGGGATTTTCCGATTGTTTGTTTGTTGCTTTGATAAACTGCACGCATCATAGTTAGCCACCTCAGTAAAACACATGTCCAACTCTGAAACACTCAAAGCAGAAAAAACTTGTTCTAATTTAACTGACTCCTTACCCAGACCAGTAGTCTCGCATTTTCCATCTAAATCCGTCTTCGGGATGGAGGAAAGTGGTGTTCTGTGGGGATTAGCCTTCTGCTTTGTTTTTAGCCCCGCTCGGCATCCGCGTTTCCGATCACACCGCTGGCGTCTGCTCCGTAGACGGCCCCCGCTGCTACTAGACTCCCCTGCTTCACAGGCCGCTGGATGTAGCCGCCGATGTATTCCCATGCTAGTTAGCAAGTCTAGCACGCAAGTGTCTATCAGTCCAAAACGGCCCGATATGTCCACATCCAGAAGTGTCTGGCGGTCGTACGTGATCACAGAGTGACCACGATGCGAGCCAGCCATAAAGTTTGTGGAATTGTCCGGTATTTCTGCCAAATGTTCCATCTTTAGCAGGAGCTCCTCGAGAGCGCAGCCCTTCCGGGCGCCGCCATTATATATAAATATATTATTAATATTATATATAAATGAGTTTAACACCCCTGATATGGATATGTTTTAAATGAAACAGCTTTGTGTTTTGAGAAGGCATGCACAATAAATAACGGACAGATTATTGAGCCGATTAGAGGAATTATGGCGTCATACCGATAAATCTGATCATTTAGAGCAGGGGTGTCAAACGTACCCGCGAACAGGTTTTATCCGGCCCTCCGGATGAGTTTGCTAAGTAGAAAAAGTAACCTGAAATTTTTGAATAAAAGAAAAAGCTGTTTTAAAAGTGTCTACTGGATGTCACAATATCAATTATTTGTATTTTTGTAGAAGATGCTACATATGTTTAAAATAATCCACATGATGTTAGTACAGGGGTTGGGAACCTTTTTGGCTGAGAGAGCCATGAAAGCCAGATATTTCAAAATGTATTTCCGTGAGAGCCATATAGGTGGCGACTTGTCCAGGGTGTACGCCGCCTTTCGCCCGATTATAGCTGAGATAGGCACCAGCGCCCCCCGTGACCCCAAAGGGAATAAGTGGTAGGAAATGGACGGATGGATGGATGGATGAATACAACTAAATGTGTGCATTTTTAAGTAAGACCAACATTTTTAAAGTATAATAAGTCTCTTATTATTTTCAATAACGTTGTTATTGTAAAGCTAACCAATAATAAATATATTTTTTCTTACTATTGATGCGACTTCTTGAACAGGTGCAATAGAAAATGGATAGTTGAGAATGTTTTATAATTTAAACTTTATTTTTAACACTGTGATTACCAGCGGAATTATTAATTTCTTATCGTGTTAGGCAATGTCAGCTAATATTTATCTGAGAGCGAGATGCCGTCATCAAAAGAGCCACATCTGGCTCTAGAGCCATAGGTTCCCTACCCCTGTGTTAGTACATCAGTCGAGGAAAATGAACAAACTACATAAGTAACTTACTGTATTTTGATTTTGATATTATTATTTTTATCTTGATAGATTGAAAATGAACACCAAAGAGTTGACTGATGAACATTATCACATCATTTATTCAGACAATGTAAATAATGACAAATAAAGATAGAATCAGAACACGCAAGTGTAAAAAAACAACAACAACATAATGATTTGTACAATTTCAGATTGTGCTTGTTCTATTTTTAAACAAAGAAAACAACCTGAAGTTGTCTTTATTTTTAAGTTATCGTGCCGTGATTTTACCAGTCCGGCCCACTTGGGAGTAGATTTTTCTCCATGTGGCCCCAATCTAAAATGTGTTTGACATACCCTGATTTAGAGTGAACAAATGGAGTGCTCCTTTTCACCTGCTCGCCTATTGTTAATGTGCCCTATGCTTATTGTCAACAAACATGGCATTAATCAAAACATTCAGCATACTGCTTGCACCAAATGTTCTGCAAACATTCCGCAAGGAGAAAAAAAACATCACACGTCAACACAGCAAACATTATTAACCACCTGAAAAATATATATTTAAGTATAAATACAAGGCTATCTGAATCAGCTTGAAAAAAAATAGCCCTAGTTTTTACCATCAACATCTCAACTTGGTACTTTACACCTTTTAGAATGTGGACACAACTGGTCCAACCAATCAAATGTCTCCCTGCGTCGCCCCTCGTCTTCCCTTCTTTGTTTACATCAACAGAGAATCATTCAATCACTCATTTATTACTCAAAAGTTACAAAATGTTCTCACCAAAAGTGCGGGTCAAGTACGTGTAGGAACATAAACGAAAGTTTACCATTTACTTTTAACTTAGAAAATGTGCACCAATGAGCACGAGAAATCTTATATACGACAGAGCAGAAAATAAGACTAAAAAATAATAATAATAACATTAATAAGATCGCCTTTGGTGGTGTTTGTTTGAACAACTATGCACGCTTGTATGCAAATTGGTCCCTTTATTGAAAAGAATGTCTTTCTATGTTCGTAATTTTAGTTTATTTTGAACATGCGTACCGTTACAACACATATTTACACTAGAATGGTAATGTAGTTCATTTAATCACATGAAGCAATGAATAACACATGTGACAACTGAATGAGTACATAAATGAATAAATAAATGCATATCAAAAAAGTGTGCCTGTCATGATCCGTGTCCCGGATCATGTTTTGTTATTTTCTGTTAGTTTTGGACTCCCTTATTTCCTGTTATTGTGCACCTTTGAGTTTGTTTAGTTACCATTGCTACTTATTATTTTCACCTGCCTCTGATTGGTGTTCGGGCCACTCACCTGTTTCTCAATCACTAATTAGAGGCATTATTTAAGCCTGCCTTTTCCAGTCAGTCGGCCTGGCTGCTTTGTATGTTTCATGCTCCTGTTACGTGAGTACTCCTTGTCTTGAGTCTATCCTAAGTGGTAGCGATAGCTTCCAGTGCGATCGGCACATTTTTATGTCGGCTTGTTTCCTGTTTTTTGTACCTCCTTGACTTCTCAAGAATAAGTCATGTTCCTACCTGCAAGTCCTGTCCGGAGTGGTCCGTTTGCATCCCGGGGGAACGAACCTTGCAGCAAGCTGTAACCCCGCCGTAACAGTGACAGTATAGAATAGGTAATAAGTAGTTCTTCACATAATTTGCTGAATATGCATTAGTTAATAGATTGTCTCATTCATAAGGGTTTTTCTTTTTTCTACTTTTATACTTTGCATTTTAGCTGTTTCCAAAACTGCATCATAAAAGTATATTGTTTAATGTAGTTGCTTAGTCCATTCTATAATTCAATTACACATACTGATATACCAAAGGTTATATGCATTATAAATGCATACAAATGTTTTAAGTTACATTTTTCCCAAAGGTTGTATTCCTCATCTTTTGTTGAGACCAATTGTTGTACGTTACTGCATTAGGGAGCAGGTTATTGTTAGCTTTGTGCATAATTCATTAATCATGAATAACTGTTTCTCATATATTAAGCATAAATACTGCACACTTAAGTCCCGCAAGATTCAGAAAGTACTTTAGGCTAAGTTACCATGTGAAGTACAGTACACGAGTCTGGATCAAAAAATAAATACATAATTTTTGTGCACTTTGAAGTGGTTTATAAGCATATGTATCACTTTTTTGTGTAAAGAGTGTGCAGGAAAAAACTTTGGCATGACATAAATATGTAGGTTAGTTGTTTTAATTGGGCTATATTTAACAGTTTCCAGTCAACAAAAGCTTCTGAAACTGTTACGGTTGGGGCGTCGCAGCTTGCTGCGCGGTTCGTTCCCCCGGGATGCAAACGGACCACTCCGGACAGAACTTGCAAGTCGGAACATGATTAAATTATCAGAACAATCCAAAAAGTACCAAAGACAGAAAACAAGTCGAATGAAACACATGCCAATCGCACTTGAAGCTAACACTTAGCATGGGCTAGGAGACTAGCAAAACTTACGTAACTGGTTGCGTGTAGCAAACAAAGAAGCCAGGACGAATGTGGCGAGAGAGGTGAATAAATTGCTCTCTGATTAGTGGTAGACTGCAGGTGAGCGTGCCAACCACTAACCAGAGGCAGGTGAACCCAATTAATCCCCATGGAAACCAAAACAAACCCAGATGTGCACAAAACAGGAACAAAGGGAGTCCAAAAATAACAGAAAATGAAAAAATATTATCTGGGCCACGGATCATGACAGAAACCTTCTTTTAAAGTTGATGATTTGCGCTGTCATTTGAACACTGGTCCGTGCAGCTTTCAGATTTGAGTTAACCAAACTAAAACCTCTCGGCTAACAATAGATCAGAAGTGTTCATGTAGTGCAGTCCTTCTCAAATAGTGGGACTGGCGCCCCTAGGGGTTGGGGGGTTCAAAGCCAGGTGGGACCCATGTGAAACAATGAAACATGCTTTTTTGCTGTACCAGAAAATACGGTGGGAGACGAGAAAAGACCGGTGTGTTTTTACCTTTATTATTAGTAAACTTACAATGTTATGCAGAGGTATAGTTATAACAATTTTACTATTTATAGTCACGGTGATGAGTGGGGGGCTGTGCAATATGTTCTTCCGCACAGGGGGGTCTGAATAGAAAATAATTAAAAAGCACTGATGGAGTGTAAATGAAGGCTTATAGACAGGGCCAGCCCGTGGCGTAAAATCTATGCAATTGTTTATTCAAGGGCCACAACCACTAGGGGGGCCACATGATCATGGCCAAGGCTTTTAAATATTTTTTATTTCTTTTATTTTTTTTAAAATCCATCAGTCATAAAATGTAAAATTACAAAAGTTTCGGTAAAATCAATGTTCAATAATAAGGTTGATTGAATCAAATGAGGAAAATGTAACACAACCTACACCCCCTTGCAACGGTGCAAAATGGTTCATTCCTTCTGGTAGAATGGAACGCTTCTATGGTTTCTCAACACAAAACGCATTTACGTCAGCAAAGCTCACATGTATGCATTCACACACAGCGCCAACATCTGGGAAATAGGATGAGGTGATAGAAGAACGGTAAAAATATGTTAAGTCTATATGTTGCAGCATCTGACGAAGTTTCATTTTCACTTTTGTGTGTCATAGCACATAATTGTGGTGCATTCAAGGAACCTTGATTGAAGTTCAAAACATAGACGTCACTAGTGTTTAAACCTCCTTGAAGATAGATGCACTAATAATTTTAATTATGATGTATTATTTGGGTAATTGGTGTCCAATAGGGATAATCCTACGTGAATAAGATAATCAGAAAAAAAAACATTAAACTATTTTTCCCATACAACTTACGTCAATAATAAGCAATATTTAGTGCATGTAAACATACTGAGTGTGTAAATGTGGGTCGGTGACGTTAGGTTTAGGGTGAGGTTTGGGCCCTTCAGGAGTATAATAATTCTATTAAAGGCCTACTGAAACCCAATACTACCCACCATGCAGTCTGATAGTTTATATATCAATGATGAAATATTAATATTGCAACACATGTCAATACGGCCTTTTTAGTTTACTAAATTGCAATTTTAAATTTCCCGCAAGTTTCTTGTTGAAAACATTGCGGAATGCTGATGTGAACGCGTGACGTCACGTGTTTTTAGGAAGTATGAGCGCTGCGCACACACACAGCTAAAAGTCGTCTGCTTTAACGGCATAATTACACGGTATTTTGGAGATCTGTGTTGCTGAATCCTTTGCAATTTGTTCAATTAATATTGGAGAAGTCAAAGTAGAAAGATGGAGTTGGGAAGCTTTAGCCTTTAGCCACACAAACACATGGTGATTCCTTCTTTAAAATTCACGGAGGTGAAACTTTACTATAGATCACAGCGAACATGGATCCCAACCGAAGGTCAACCAGCAGGTTTCGGTGAGAAAATTGTTGTAAAAAGTCGTTTCTTACCAGAGAAGAGCTGAGCTTGTGCCGTCCATAAAGCTACCGTTGACTTCCCCGAGACACTGCGCGTCAACACCCGGCCGTGGACTATGGCGTCACATTAGTAGCAAAAATCCAAGCGCATGAAAACTGTTATTGCGCGCTGATTCGCCACTTCGTGCACGCACGTGACACCCTTTTGCGCGCGTGTAGTGCCTTTGTGCGCGCGCGCGGCACCTTTTTGCGTGCGCGAGGTGTCTTTGTGCGCGCGCCGTCTTCGTTTTGGCACTTTGTGGGCGGTTATTCTTACACGGCCCCTTCTTTCTGATTGGTCAGACGAAAATAGCTGAGGGCCAATCAGAAGTATAGCAGGGCGGGTCATCGTCAATATGTGTCAAGATGATACAGCTCCTGTCGACAAACTAATTCTAAAAAGTCCAAATTTAGTGGTTTTGGAAAATGCCAATTGAATTTTGTCTAAAAGTCTTTGAAGAAGCTAATGTCTCATCTGTTGAGAGAATATCACATAGTTAATGAAGTGTCAAGATCAATATTTTTTCATACACATACAACCAGTCCACAGATGTCAGTCAATGATGGAAATTATATTTTCAAATATGTTTTCTTTCCTCACCTGTCTGTTTAAAAAAATATTTTTATTTATTTAATATTTGTATATGCAAATATTGAATGTATGCCACAATGTGGGACTATTTCCTCTATCTACTTTAAGTTTACACCAGAGTCTACCCTAACCCACTTATCAATGCGTACTTCATATCAGGAACACATGATTAGCATATGGGCCTAATTATTGATGTTCTGATTGCAATTACTATTTTAGTAGAATAATGAGTGACAGGTTAACATTACAATTAATTGAAGTGAATTATATAGGAGCAATGAACTGTCAGCGCATTTCATTCATCTAATGAATATGGTTTTAAATTTACTATAAAAAGTATTTACGTTTCTGCAAACAACTCAAACTATGGAAAATTAGATATCAGCCCAAATCAGTTCAGATGGCAGAGTTAAAAATATGTATTTAAAAAAACAACAAAAAAAGCTCGCTCCATACATTAGGCAAATTACATCTGAGAGATAATTGTATTAAAGACTTACTTGTTCAGCCATGATAGCCCCATGAAAACATGGTTTCCTTTCTTTTTAATCCCAGGGAACTGCCATGGACCTTTCATCATAGATATGAATAAACACTCCATGTTTCTCCAGCGTAGCGGCCATCTTACCTCGGACAGCTGCTCCCCATCATTTTATTGATGTCAATGGTACATGTACTATTTAAATATACACATACATACAATACTCTGACATTTATAACAAATCGAAAGGAGAAAAGAAAATGAACAGGCCCACTTTGTGGCATACATTCAATATTTACATATACAAATATTAAATACATAAAAATATGTTTTAAAACAAACAAGTGAGGAAAGAAAACATATTTGAAAATATAATTTCCATCATTGACTGACATCTGTGGACTGGTTGTATGTGTATGAAAATAGAGATATCTCGACACTTCATTAACTATGTGATGTTCTCTCAACAGATGAGACATTACCTTCTTCAAAGACTTTTAGATAAAATTCAAATGGCATTTTCCACAACTCCACTAAATTTGGACTTTTTAGAATTAGTTTGTCGACAGGAGCTGTATTATCTTGACACATATTGACGATGACCCGCCCTGCTATACTTCTGATTGGCCCTCAGCTATTTTCGCCTGACCAATCAGAAAGAAGAGGCTGTGTAAGAATAACCGCCCACAAAGTGCCAAAACAAAGACGGCGCGCGCACATAGGCACCGCGCGCACGCAAAAAGGCACTCCGCGCGCGCACAAAGACACCACACACGCGCAAAAAGGTGCCGCGCGCGCGCACGGAATTGAGAATCAGCGCGCGATAACAGTTTTTATGCGCTTGGATTTTTGGCACTAATGTGACGCCATAGTGGACGTACACTTCCGACTAGCAGGTACTGTTACACTCACTAAAACACTAGCAACACAATAGAAAGATAAGTGATTTCCGAAAATTATCCTAGTAAATGTGTCTAAAAACATCTTAATCTGTCCCAATGCAATCACGTTTTTTTTTTTTTACTCAAAAAACACAACTCTTTAATCCTCGCTCAAATTAATGGGGACATTTTCGTTTTCTCGGTCTGAATAGCTGTTTTTGTTGGAGGCTCCCATTAGAAACAATGTGAAGTTGTGAGGAGCCATCAACATGTGACGTCCGGTAGAGGCAGGGCTTTTCTCCAGTTGCAAACTTTATCGTGGATGTTCTCTACTAAATCCTTTCAGCAAAAATATGGCAATATTGCGAAATGATCAAGTGTGACACATAGAATGGACCTGCTATCCCCGTTTAAATAAGAAAATCTCATTTCAGTAGGCCTTTAAGTAGTATTAAAGTACAAAATTGGGTCACAAACAAAACTAGTTTAGGACCACACAAAGCCTAGGGCCTGCTTACAAGTACTATTATATGCTTATTATAGT
>NC_084625.1:28789980-28817480 GCF_033978795.1 Nerophis ophidion | reverse complement strand
TATATATATATATATATATATATATATATATATATATATATATATATATATATATATATATATATATATTAAGTATATATATTAAGAATATATAAGTATATAGGAAACATTTACTGGCTGTAAGATAATATCAACTAATAAAAAACTAATGCACTTTATTGATAAGAATTCATCTCAACATATGCAGTGATAATGAGAAACCATTCATCCATTCATTTTCTACTGTTTATTCCCTCTGGGGTCGCGGAGGGCGCTGGTGCCTATCTCAGCTACAATCGGGCGCAAGGCGGTGTACACCCTGGACAAGTCGCCACCTCATCGCAGACAATGAGAAACCCATTTTGAATTGTCTCTCACCTAAAAAACTTTGTGCAAGTACAGAAACAATATACAAATAAAAAGTAAGACTACATGTTTTATGTTCAGTGGAAGGTTTTGCGAATGTTTTGATTTACAAACTTTTAGATCGAGCCAAATGTGCCTCCATGTGCGAACCACATCTCTGTGTATGAGCGATTCATTCATTCATTCATTTTGTGACAAGCCGGATGGAAAGAATCAGGGCGCATCACATTTTGTGAGGCGGGGCTCTCCACGTCACTTGCTGCATATTGCCCTAATAGTCACTTTTGAGCGCTTCGGCGTATGTCCCTTTTCTGTGTTTTTAATTTTGACAAGTTTTGTCCACTGTGATGAGGCGCCGACTTGTCCAGGGTGTACGCCACCTTCCGCCCAAATGAAGCTGAGATACGCTCCAGCGACCCCTTCCGACCCCAAAAGGAACAAGCGGTAGAAAATGGATGGATGGAAGTTTCGTATATTTTGATAATTTACAAAAACCTAAAGTTATATATAATGTACAAATATTTGACATGTTAACAATATACTGGCAGTTATTTGTCAAAACAAAAAGTTTTTCATTTTGTTTTGTTTTATGATTACTTTTAACCCTAAGAAAAACCTACTATTGTTTGTTTATAAAGGTATACATGTGCATAAAAAAATGATACAATCTGATCAAAATGCCTCCAGAAGGGTAAAAAATGTTTTTTTTTTAAATCTTAACAAAAAAAAACGTTTTTGTCGTTAAAAATTTAAGAATTTGTAAGTCATATATGGCATTAAAGATGATTAAATAAAATTCAATGTCCCTAGATAGTTAAAGTCTTTGTGTCTCTATTGTGGCTTGAGGTGTTTAAATTAAACCATACTACAAGGTTAATTAGCGACATCGTAATCAAATTTCAATTTTATTTGGTTTGTGTGCAGCAACATTGCTCTGCAGCTGGAGGCGCAGATTGCAGAACACAAGAGGAACCTTGACCTGGCTGTAAAGGACAAAAAGGATGCCGAAGCTAAGGTGAGTTTATAAAATCAGATACACTTCAACCTCGATTCACAAACTTTAAGGTTCTGGAAAATGGTTCTTAAATTTAAAAAAAAAGCTTGTATAATAAAGCTGAGTTCCCCATTGGAAGCAATGTAAACCTGAATAAATGGTTCTCACTTCAACGAAAGTCAATATTTTCGTAAAAGAATGCACTTATATATATATATATATATATATATATATATATATATATATATATATATAGGTGTTCATATATATATATATATATATATATATGCGTTATGTTATATTGAGAGAGAGAGAGAGAGAGAGAGAGAGAGAGAGAGAGAGAGAGAACAAATGCTGAAGCACTTAGAAGTGGCAACCGATTAATGGACAATGTAAACATATATATATATATATATATATATATATATATATATATATATATATATATATATGTGTATATATATATCGGGGGCGGTACCTCTGGATTGGCAGACCGGGGTGGTGGTTCCTCTCTTTAAGAAGGGGGACCGGAGAGTGTGTTCCAACTATCGTGGGATCACACTCCTCAGCCTTCCCCGTAAGGCCTATTCAGGTGTACTGGAGAGGAAGCTACGCCAAATAGTCGAATTCCGGATCCAGGAGGAACAGTGTGGTTTTCGGCCTGGTCGTGGAACGGTAGACCAGCTCTATACTCTCGGCAGGGTCCTTGAAGGTGCATGGGAGTTTGCCCAACTAGTCTACATTTGCTTTGTGGATTTGGAGAAGGCATTCGACCATGTCCCCCAGGAAGTCCTGTGGGGAGTGCTCGGAGAGTATGGGGTATCGGACAGTCTGATTGTGGCGGTCCGCTCCCTGTATGATCAGTGCCAAAGTTTGGTCCACATTACCGGCAGTAAGTCGGACACATTTCCATTGAGGGTTGGACTCCGCAAAGGCTACCCTTTGTCACCGATTCTGTTCATAACTTTTATGGAGAGAATTTCTAGGCGCAGTCAAGGCGTTGAGGGGTTCCGGTTTGGTGGCTGCAGGATTAGGTCTCTGCTTTTTGCAGATGATGTGGTCCTGATGGCTTCTTCTGGCCAGGATCTTCAGCTCTCATTGGATCGGTTCGCAGGCGAGTGTGAAGCGACTGGGATGAGAATCAGCACCTCCAAGTCCGAGTCCATGGTTCTTTCCCGGGAAAGCCATCTCCATGTTGGGGAGGAGATTTTGTCCCGAGTGGAGGAATTCAAGTACCTCAGAGTCTTGTTCACGAGTGAGGGAAGAGTTGATCGTGAGATCGACAGGCGGATCGGTGCGGCGTCTTCAGTAATGCGGACGCTGTATCGATCTATTGTGGTGAAGAAGGAGCTGAGCCGAATGGCAAAGCTCTCAATTTACCGGTCGATCTACGTTCCCATTCTCACCTATGGTCATTAGCTTTGGGTTATGACTGAAAGGACAAGATTACGCGTACATTCGGCCATAATTAGTTTCTTCCACCGCATGGCGGGGCTCTCCCTTAGAGATAGGGTGAGAAGCTCTGTCAACCAGGAGGTCAAATTAAAGCCGCTGCTCCTCCACATCGAGAGAAGCCAGATGAGGTGGTTCGGGCATCTGATCAGGATGCCACCCGAACACCTCCCTAGGGCACGTCCGACCGGCAGGAGGCCACGGGGACGACCCAGGACACATTGAGAAGCCTGTCTGGATACCCTGGGAGGAGCTGGTCGAAGTGGCTGGGGAGAGACTAGTCTGGGCTTCTCTGCTTAGGCTGCTGCCCCCGTGACCCGACCTCGGATAAGCGAAAGAAAATGGATGGATGGATGGATGGATTGATATATCTTATTTTTATATATATATATATATATATATAAATATATATATATATATATATATACACACACATATATATATATATATATATATATATATACACGTTATATTGAGAGAGAGAGAGAGACAGAGAGAGAGAGAGTGAGAACAAATGCGACCAATGTAAACAGGGTATGTCATAGCGTACTCCAAACTTCCGTAAAATGTTTGCGCCCCAAGTGACCAACAGAAGGAATGAATGAATGAAACGTTGGTACTTGGCTCCATCTAGAGGTTTGTACATCAGAAAGTTCGCAAATAGAGGCGCCCGTACATGGATGTTCCACCGCATGAAGTCACTGCGAGACATCTTGTAAAGGTGCAATCTTCCATACGAAACCTCACCTCACCTTCCATCCATCCTCCCTCTCTCCCTGCATCCCCTTCTCCCTTTGTTGATGATTAGTGGCATATATCCACTGCTAGAGCCCGGATTATCTTGTCTAAAGGAGGGAGGGGCGCGCGCAAGGTGATTTGGAGAGTTAATTCCTGGGAGTAATATTCCCAGATGTTCCCTAATTTTCTGGCAGCGGTCTCACTTGTCAAAGCTGAGCTGCTGTTGCACTAAGACAGAATGGATAATTAAGACCAAAGTGATGTTCATTTAAATTCCACAAACTTTGAATTCTGTCTTAAACGGACGTGAACTCTGCCGCTTCTCATTTTACATTTGGTTGCATATCGGTTCCCCCTCCTCTTACATTCATTCGCTCACCTTTTTTTAAACTCCGCTCTTGTGAATAATGCAATCTGCATAGCCTGGCTGCTCTTTCATCCTCGACATCAACACATCATGGTGGACAAGCATTAGGGTCTTGAACCGGTCGTCTTGTCAATGTCACAACTTGGCTTGGATTAAAGTTGTTTCTTCGATGCAGAGAATGATTTGCACGGGCGAGACGTGACTGTGAGTACATCTTTTCTTTGTGTAATATATACAAAACAGGGAAAACAAAAACACTTGCTCGATGGCATGAAAGACAATTAACTATAAACTTAAACAGCACGATGGCAAGACTAAAGACATGAAACAAAAGAGTGCACTGTGGCATAAATACAAACTTGCGTGGATCAAAACAAGTTGCATTGATAGCGAGGTGTTCAAGGGCATGAAGGTAGCGCAGCATGGGTAGGGTGCGTGCGTGTGTGAAGATCCCAGAATGAAGACAAGAAAAAGAGTGACATAAGTAGCTATGATAATTTGTGACAACAGGTGTGAGGCTGAGAACAGGGACATGACATGACAGGTGAAAACTAATGAGTTGGCATTGAGACGAAAACAAACCAGGAAGTGCCAAGACAGAACTTAAATGTCCAAAAAAGTAAACATAATCTGACCATAACATAAATTTACAGGCGTGACAGCCAATCAGTATCCAGGTAAACTGCTTCTATAGAATCATTTAAGTGTTTCCCCCCATCTTGTAATGGGATTAAGCCACTATGAATGATGGTGGATTTTTCCAACTCGTGTTGGACAAGTGGATTCGATTTAAATCGCAATATTTTCAACTGTTTTGTGATATATCCGTAGGGTAAAATGTCATCATCAATTTGCACCCAACAAAATAACATTTGGCTCCCATTTTCTTCTTCATCTTTCCCTTGCTCTGTTTGGCTTTATGACGTTACAATACCATTTCAGTCAGAGTGACTTATTGGTTCATTGCTAAAACAGTTATTCACTGAGAGGCAGTATGTCCCAAAGTTTTTTTTAAAAATACAATCAGGATATTTTACTCAAAACAAAATGAATGCCAAACAAAATTGGGACGGACATGAATGTATTATATCACTGGCGGGCCGTGTGTTTCTCACCTAGGCCTTCAGTGATGTCCTACTTAGTCTGACTTCACCTCTCAAAATACTGTAATGGATGTCAGCACATGGACACGGCTGGAGACATTATACAAAAACACACTCACATGCTACTGTTCATTGAAGCCCCTCAACAGTGTACAAAAGGGTCTATTTTTCGGCGCCTTTAAAATGCAATAAAGCGCTTCAGTAATTAAGACATATCTTACGTGGTACTGTCGAAATCAAAATACAAACCCCGTTTCTATATGAGTTGGGAAATTGTGTTAGATGTAAATATAAACGGAATACAATGATTTGCAAATCATTTTCAACCCATATTCAGTTGAATATGCTACAAAGACAACATACAAGAAAATAATAACATTTACCATATTTGGTTCTATTTTTATAGATTTTATAACTGGTCACTACTGCCTAGTTTCTATTGTTATATTCTTGTTTTTACTGTTATAGTTTTATTTTTATGGTTGCTTTTTAGTGTTATTTTAATATGTTTATGTTTTATTTACATTTATACTCCCATTATTTACTTTTTAAATTCAATCTCAATTCTGTACACTGCTGCTGGAATTAAAATTTTCCTGATGGAACTCTCCTGAAGGAATCAATAAAGTTCTATCTATCTATCTATCTATCTATCTATCTATCTATCTATCTATCTATCTATCTATCTATCTATCTATCTATCTATCTATCTATCTATCTATCTATCTATCTATCTATCTATCTATCCATCCATCCATCCATCCATCCATCCATCCATCCATCCATCCATCCATCCACCCATCCATCCATCTATCTATCTATCTATCTATCTATCTATAAGATCAAAATTATCCCAGAAATGTTAATTTTTCTTTGTTCCATCCATTTTTATGCTATTTTTTTATTTATTTCACAATGTTCCATTTACGTTGATGATGGCGACAGATACAGACGTCAAACGTGACACGCTACTCCTCCGACTTCATTTAGTACGATCTGTCACTTGTGAGCCGAAAGAAGTGCTTCCCGTTAAACACAGCTTTGACGCTGCAAACGTTACACTAGATTTCTGTATCAAACCTGGAGCAAGGCAGCAGTGGGATATTTATTTGTTTGTTCTGAAGACCTACCTTGCACACAGCAGTTTTGTGAACAAAGCACTTTCTGTTGCCAGGTTCTCGTCCAATTAAGTCCAATTACCGTATTTTCCGGACCATAGGGCACACCGGATTATAAGGCGCACTGCCGATAAATTGTCTATTTTTGATATTTTTGATAGGGCACATTAAAGGAGTCATATTATTATATATATTTTTTTCTAAATGGAAAACACTTCCTTGTGGTCTACATAATATGTAATGGTGGTTCTTTGGTCAAAATGTTGCATAGATTATGTTTTACAGATCATCTTTAAGTCGCTTTCTGACAGTCGATTCAGGATGCGCCGTTTTTTGGGCGATCTTATTTATGCGGCTCACCTTCGACAGCGTCTTCTCCTCGTCATCTTTGTTGTACTGATGTAGCGTGCAAGGACGGGAGTGGAAGAAGTGTCAAAAGATGGAGCTAAGTGCTTTAATGACATTCAGACTTTTACTTTTATCAATAACAGAGCAGCATCTCCTCATCCGGAAACAACCACACCGGAAATATGTCCTGTGAAAAACCGTCCGACTGGAACTCTCGAATAACTAAAGTTCCTTGAGTGGATAATGTAAACTCACTAGACCGGTATGTTTTAGCGCTTTTGTGGCGAATTTACTGACACATATAAGTAATAACTTTACACTACTTTATATTAGAAATGGCTACAGCGGAGGATGAATGTCACATAACAAGACGATCGAGAAAAAGTTATCGACTACGGTGTGACCGCAGACTACACAGGGAGACCCGCGCAATTTTAATGAATTTACGCAGATCCCAAATACAGATCAGCTGGTACCAGAAGGTAAGAAAAGTTGCTTTTGCATTATATTGCGAAACAATACGCCAGATAATCTATCTTTCCTCATACACACACCACAATAATACCCGTATGTTGAAGCACATGAAACGGTGCAGCTTCATAGCTTACCAAACATTTTGATAGATTTTTGAGCGCCGTGTGTAATGTTCTATATTTTCAATGCAACATATAACATGTTGGTGTTGTTTACTTGAGTCATATTTCCAATATATTGCAGTCTACACGTATGTCTACCTTTTCAACATTGCGTGGAAGTCTGGGACAGTGCCGAGGGAGTGGCAAACTGGGGTGGTGGTTCCCCTATTCAAAAAGGGGGACCAGCGGGTGTGTGCTAATTACAGGAGTATCACATTACTCAGCCTCCCTGGAAAAGATTATGCCAAGGTACTGGTTAGGATGGTCCGGCTGATAGTCGAACTTCAGATTCAAGAGGAGCAATGTGGATTCCGTCCTGGTCGCGGAATAACTGACCAGCTCTTTACTCTTGCGGGAATCCTGGAGAAGGCCTGGGAGTATGCCAAACCAGTCTACATGTGCCTAGTGGATTTGGAGAAGGCGTATGACCGTGTCCCCCGGGAGATCTGGTGGGAGGTGCTGAGGGAGTACGGGGTGAGGGGAACCCTGCTGTGGTCCATCCAATCTCTGTACAATCAAAGCGAGAGTTGTGTCTGGGTGCTTGGATGTGAGTTGGATCCGTTTCCAGTGGGGGTTGGTCTCAGCCAGGGCTGCGCTCTGTCCCCTATCCTGTTTGTGACTTTCATGGACAGAATTTCTAGGCTGAGTCGTGACCATGGCGGAGAGGGTATACGTCTCGAGGGGCTTTTTGCAGATGATGTGGTCCTGATGGCACCTTCGGTTTGTGACCTTCAGCTCTCACTGGATCGGTTCGCAGCCGAGTGTTCAGCGGCTGGAATGAGGATCAGCATCTCCAAATATGAGGTCATGGTTCTTGGCAGGAAACCGGTGGTTTGTACAATCCAGGTAGATAACGAGACTCTGTCCCAAGTGGAAGAGTTTAAGTATCTCGGGGTCTTGTTCACGAGTGAGGGAAAGATGGAAAAAGAAATCAGCCGGAGAATCGGAGCAGCTGGGGCAGTATTGCAGTCTCTCGGCCTTACCATTGTGACGAAACGAGAGGTGAGCCAGAAGGCAAAACTCCTGGTCTACCGAGCTATCTACATTCCTACTCTCACCTCTGGTCAAGAAATGTGGGTCATGACCGAAAGAGTAATATGGTGGATACAAGCGGCCGAAATTAGTTTTCTCAGAAGGGTGGCTGGCATCTCCCTTAGAGATAGGGTGAGAAGTTCAGTCACCCGAGAGAGACTCGGAGTAGAACCGCTGCTCCTTCGCTTGGAAAAGAGCCAGCTTAGGTGTTTCGGGCATCTCGTGGGGATGCCTCACAAGCGTCTCCCTAGGGAGGTCCTCGTTGCACATCCCACTGGGAGGAGACTCAGCAGGCCAAGGACCAGATGGGGGAATTACATCCCCTCTCTGGCCTGGGAACGCTTCGGGATCCCCCAGGAGGAAGTTGCTAATGTTGCTCTGGAGAGGGAAGTCTGGGGATCTCTGCTGGAGCTGTTGTCCCCAAGACCCGATTCCCGATAAGCGGTTGAAGATGGATGGATGAAGGGACGAATCCCTTATTTTTGACTGCCATCTACTGGTCACACTTATCATTACACCATGTACTAGATAATATTGCTTTGAGGTCGGTAAGCACAACCAAAATTATTCTGTACATTAGACGCACCGGGTTGTAAGGCGCACTGTCGAGTTTTGAGGAAAAAAATAATTTTAAGTGCGCCTTATAGGACGAGAAGGATGTAAATTTACCCTGTCCTGCACTCTCTTGATCTTTATGGGGTATATTATTAAAATAAACTTACTATAGTGCCTCAGTTGGATCCAATATCACTGTAAAAGTCCCTGCAATGAGCAGTATAGCCATACGTTCCACTGCATACACATTGTGTACATCAAGCTAAAAACAATATGATTATTTATTGTCATGTTGGTTTTTGCACTTCATGCATGTGTTTGTATTTATTTGTGTGTTGCCTGTCCATCACCAGCAGCTTTTTTTCTGTAACATCCTGCAACTCCAAACGGTGTTTAAACACCGCCATGATGGCCGTTGCGACTTTGACTCCTTCATTAGGCTCCCTATCTTTTTTTATTGACCAAGGGAAGATGAATTATCTGGCGGAAGAAAAAAAAAAAGAAAAATCAAAGAGTTTGAAATAGTAAATGTTACAGCACAGTGGCTTATAGAGGAAATCTATATTACAAATTGCCTCGGTGCACAGTCGCTGAACTTCAGATAGCTCTGTCCGTCTGTCTTTGACTTGCATGTGCATGAGCCCACGTTGTGTTTTATGGGTCTCTTTTCTGACATAAGGGATTTGCTTGTCTGTGCACACACACACACACGCACACACACACACACACACACACACACACACACACACACACACACACACACACACACACACACACACAGACAGCGCCACCCCGCTTGGTTCCTTTTTAAATAGAAGTTATGGTAAACACGAGATGTCGCTTCTAACACGGCAGCAATCAAATCTTCTCTCATCCTCACTCGGCCACATAAACACACGCAGTCATTAGCGTGGTCACCTCAACTTCTTTTGACTCGCGGGTGGAATTAATGAGAATTTGCCCAAACGATTTCACACAGCGAAAAGTTGATAAACATTTCTTAGTTGCACTCTCCCCTCCCTGAAAAAAATCAAAAACTTTAAAGCCGTTGATGTCACCCTGCGGTTGTACAATTACTTTTGACTTTTAATCACTCTGAGGAAAGTAATGGGGGAAGAAATGTGGTGATTAAAAAATAAATAAATAAAAAACAGCGTAGTATTTTTGCAAGACACAAAATAAGAACATAGTTGTGGTAATGGAGTTCATGCCTTCACTTTGGCAACTCCAAAACTTTACAACAGCCTTTCAACCTTTATTTACACTTTTTAAGACAACTTTTTTTAATAGCTTTCGTTTGCAGTTTGGTGTCGATCTAGCGTACTTCAAGAGAGTTGTATTAACTGTCGTGATCCCACATGACAGTTTTGACTTTGTTTTCTGTTTTGTGTCTTGTCCTGGTGCTACACTGCAAAAACTGAAATCTAAGCAAGATGAAATATCTCAAATAAGGGTAATATTTTCTTATTTTCTGTCTGATAAGATAATTATTCTCACCAAGCAGATTTTATGTTAGAGTGTTTTACTTGTTTTAAGGGTTTTGGTCCTAAATGATCCCAGTAAGATATTACGGCTTGTTGCTGGGATGTTCTGACCTATATTGAGTAAAACATGCTTGAAACTAGAATATCAACTGTTGGAAAGCTGCGTCATTAACACTCACAGGTATAAAACTACTTACTTTTTTAAAGTAATAATTTCTTATTTCAAGCATGGAAAAAAAAAATCATGACTTTGACACTATTGTGTCTCATAAATAAAACAGATGACGGCCAAATTTACTTTGCCGTTTTATTTTCAATGAAACAATAGAAAATACCTACTTATATAGTAGTACAATTGGCACAGTACAGTAAACTGATAGTTAATGTTTAAACATTTAACGTGACATTTCAAACAATTTTGAACGGAAAGAATTCATGCACATTCAGATGAATTCTTCAAATTTACAATAAAAAAAAAAGTGACCGGGGGGCCGGGCTGTATATATGTGCACTAATTGACTGAAAGAGCACGCACTTGACGTGATGATGTCATGTTATCCAAGGAAATATGCATTTTTAGACAATTTGATTTGCCTCAGCGACTAGTAAACCCCGAGACTAACAAGCGGTTGCCTTGTTGCCTTTCCATTAAGAACAATAAATTTGTTTTAAGTTTAAGTTTGCTGGTTTCAAGAAATATAATGCCGAGTGCATATCATTATGTCGAGATAATGACACTAGAATTTACTTTATTTAAGAATATTTTTCAACATATTGAGCAAAAAGGTCTCTTTTTTTTCTACCCAGGAAAAGTGCACTTTTTATTAGTGAGAATATATTTATTTTAAGGTATTTTTTGGGTTCATTGAGGTTAGCTGATTTTACTTGTTTTGGGAAGTCTTGACAAGCCAAATTTTCTTGTTCTATTGGCTGATAATTTTGAATCAAATAAAACACCCCTAATTTTTGTTTTTTGTTTTTCCTTGTTTTTGAACACTGACTTTGTGCAGTGTACTAAGTTACAGTTAAAGTACCAATGATTGTCACACACACTAGGTGTGGTGAGATTATCCTCTGCATTTGACCCATCACCCTCACGCACACCAGTTTGGTATCTCACTCTTTAAACACACCATTTTATTTTCAAAACAATGTCCAGTTGGAAATAGTGTTGAGTGTCATTTTACCTGTCCTTAAAGGGAACTTTGGACTTTTCTGAACTCACAGTCATTATAAAATACTTTTTTTTTTAAATGCATTCTAAATATTAAAAATACATGAGGTCAAAAGTCCGCTTACAATGAGAGTTGCTCTATTATAACTATAAAGCCTTAAAAAAACATCATAACACCTCCATTAAACTGTTATAGACATGATGTAAGTATATATGTAATGGAGTAAAAGGCACATTAATGATAACAATTAATATATACAGTAAGTATTTTGCTAATTTTAAGCAGACGCGGCGCATTCATTTCAAAAACGCAAACCAATTCAAAGATTATTACTCCAATCCAATTTAATTTTGTTAAAATAGCACATTTAAAAAAAAAAATTGTTTCCAAAATTTTTCCAAAATTGTTCCAAAATATTTAAAAACAAGATTCAAATACTATCCTTAGCTCCATCAATGACGAATAAACAACAAAATAAATAAATATATAACCAATATGAAAACAATATGAAAATAAACATGGTAAAAAAACGATTTTAAAGAACAATTAAAACAACAAAGAAAACTAACTGCAAACATCAAGAGTGCCAACACACATAATAAAACAACACTTACTGTGCAACGTCTGCTGTCATTAAGATGCCATTATTTATAATCTTGATATATTCCCGTTTGGATAAAGAAAGACTCTTAATTCTTTGCAAAAGAAAAGTTGGGTAGAACAAAGTGTCTTTTTGTGTCGTTCTCACCATTTCTGGGATTAAATTGGCGGTCAAAATGTACCAACTTGTCGGATTAAGTCCTCATCCTTCTACTATTCAGGTGAGAGGCATCATTCATGATCTACAATAAAGTGTGATGAGGAAGGAAATGAAGAAGCTGCTCATTAGTTGATCACATCAACATTGGCACTCAGGCTTGTGATCACAGCGCCGCTATAAATAGTTTGTCTGCGTTTGCGCTTGTAATTACAATATCACTAACACTTGGTTAATATTCAAGTCACAACATATAAATGGAGTATTGTTGGCACTTTTTGTATGTTTTTTATTGGGTTTTATGGGCGGAAAACTGGACTTGCCATTGGCTCTGCTGTAAGCAGATTTTTATTTACGTTTACGAGTTAGAATGCATTAAAAAGATACATCTGTCATCATGTCTTTCAAAATGATTGTGAATGATAGGCAACATTCTAAAAAAAAGGGGAACTGCACTTTTATCGTTCATTAACAAGAAGACATTGAACACATATTCTTTTCTTTTTTTTTAAAGCATTGTAATTTGTAAAATACAGCAAATGTGAGGTGGCTAACAATGCAGCTAATAGGAGTACTCCACGGGTCCATCCATCATCCATCCATTTTCTACCGCTTATTCCCTTTCTGGGTCGCGGGGGGCGCTGGCGCCTATCTCAGTTACAATCGGGCGGAAGGCAGGGTACACCCTGGACAAGTCGCCACCTCATCGCAGGGCCACTCCACGGGTCACCAACCTTTTTGAAACCAAGAGCTACTTCTTGGGTATTGATTCATGCGAAGGGCTACCAGTTTGATACACACTTAAATAAATTGCCAGAAATAGCCAATTTGCTCAATTTACCTTTAATAAATAAATCGATATATATATTAAAAAAAAGGGTATTTCTGTCTGTCATTCCGTCCAACATTTTGTTTCCTTTTACGGAAGGTTTTTTGTAGAGAATGAATGATGAAAAAACACTTAATTTAACGGTTTAAAAAAGGAGAAAACACGAAAAAAAAAAAAAAGAAAATTACATTTAAATTTCGACTCTTTAAAATTCAAAATTCAACCAAAAAAAATTAAGAGAAAAACTAGCTAATTCGAATCTTTCTGAAAACATTTAAAAAATAATTTATGGAACATCATTAGTAATTTTTCCTGATTAAGATTAATTTTAGAATTTTGATGACATGTTTTAAATAGGTTAAAATCCAATCTGCACTTTGTTGTAATATATAACAAATTGGACCAGGCTATAAGTCTAACAAAGACAAATCCTTATTTCTTCTAGATTTCCAGAACAAAAAATTTAAAAGAAATTCAAATCACTTTGAAATAAGATTTTAATTTAATTCTACAGATTTTCTAGATTTACCTGAATATTTTTTATGAAATTTAATCATTATAAATTTGAAGAGATATTTCACAAGTATTCTTCATCGAAAAAACAGAAGCTAAAAGGAAGAATTAAATTAAAATGTATTTATCATTCTTTACAATAAAAAATAAGAAATACTTGTTCATTGATTTAAATTGTCAGGAAAGAAGTGGAAGGAATTTAAAAGGTAAAAAGGTATATGTGTTTAAAAATCCTAAAATCATTAAGGTTGTATTTTTTTCTCTATAATTGTCTTTCTGAAAGTTATAAGAAGCAAAGTAAAAATTTAATTAATTTATTTAAACAGGTGAAGACCAAGTCTTTAAAATATGTTCTTGAATTTTCAAGTTCTATTTGAGTTTTGTCTCTCTTAGAATTAAAAATGTTGAGCAAAGCGAGACCAGCTTGCGAGTAAATAAATACAATTTAAAAAATAGAGGCAGCTCACTGGTAAGTGCTGCTATTTGAGCTATTTTTAGAACAGGCCAGCGGGCGACTCATCTGGTCCTCACGGGCTACTTGGTGCCCGCGGGCACCGCGTTGGTGACCCCTGGAGTACTCTATTGCGTCCATTACACTTTCTAAAAAAAAACATCCAAAAACCGCCAACAATTCTCCATTTACATCTTGTGACCTGAATATTAACCAAGTATTAGCAATATCGTTATTATAAGTGCTGACGCAGACAAACTACTTTTAGTAGCGGCATGGCATAGTGGGTAGAGGGGCCGTGCCTGAAACCTGAGAGTTGCAGGTTTGCTTCCCATCTATTGACATCCGAATCGCTGCCTTTGTGTCCTTGGGCAGGACACTTCACCCTTGCCCCCGGTGCCGCTCACACTGGTGAATGAATGATGAATGAATGATTGGTGGTGGTCGGGGGGGCCGTAGGCGCAAACTGGCAGCCACGCTTCCGTCAGTCTACCCCAGGGCAGCTGTGGCTACAGATGTAGCTTACCACCACCAGGTGTGAATGAATGATGGGTTCCCACTTTTCGGTGTGCGCTTTGAGTATCTAACAATAGAAAAGTGCAATATATATCTAATCCATTATTATTATTATTATTATTAATAATGCATTGATCATAGAGAGCTAACTAGCTTATGCAGGTACAGTTTTGACATAATGAGCTGGTAAAAAGTTAATTCCATCCATCCATCCATTTTCTACCGATTGTCTCTTTTGGGATGGTAAAAGTTAATTTTAGATCATAAATCAGTGGTTCTCAAACTTTTTTCACCAATTACCACCTCAGAAAACACTTGTTTTTTTCAAGTGCCACCATAAAGACCAACATAAAAATACAGTAACATAACAGGCTTAAGTATTCATTCAAAACAAGGCAGACGTTTTATTTAACAAGTATACAGTTCCCACACTTGTTAAATGACAGAAATGATGGAGGAGGACAGTTCCGTGTGTGCCTAATAGTTTATTTATGTGTCGACTACGGCCTACAGTAGTCGGATTGTACAAACTTCATTTGGCTGATAAACCTTCCATGAGGGGTCACATATGGAGTCACGTCAATGACCTGATTCACTTGAGGGATTCTTTGTCGTACCACTAGATGTAGCCAATTTACCATGAGTGGTACACGTACCACAGTTGGATAATGACTGTTGTAAAGTAATGCCTCTCACTCGTATAGTAGGTAGTTGCCATAAACTGAGAAGTTGGTCCACATTGACAACTTGGACAAAATATGCTTGTTTGCGCCCACCTTTTCTTTCTTTTCTTTTTTTCCTTTACCTGCTGGAGGATTATGATTAATTCTTCATCTAAACGGGAAGATATGAACATCCCATCAATCGGCATACTTGCCAACCCTCCCAATTTTTCTGGGAGACTCCCGAATTTCAGTGCCCCTCCCGAATGTCTCCTGGGGAAAACATTCTCCCGATTTTCACCCGGACAACAATATTAGGGGCGTGCTCTGCTTTTAGCGTCATCTAAAACCTGTGATCACGTCCGCTTCTCCTCCATACTAACAGCGTGCCGGCACAGCCACATGATATATGCGGCTTTAACACACACACAAGTGAATGCAATGCATACTTGATCAACAGCCATACAGGTCACACTGAGTGGTGGCCGTATAAACAGCTTTAACACTGTTATATAATTTGTGCCACACTGTGAACCCACACCAAACAAGAATGACAAACACATTTCGGGAGAACATCCGCACCCTAACACAACATAAACACAACAGAACAAATACCCAGAACCCCTTGCAGCGCTAACTCTTCCGGGGAGCTACAATATACACCCCCCCCCCCCCCCCCCCGCTACCCCCAAACCCAGCCTTCCCACCTGAACCCCCCTCCTCCCACACACACACACACACACACACACACCCCGCACCCCCCATCTCCCGAATTCGGAGGTTTCAAAGTTGGCAAGTATGTCAGTCGGCTCCACCATAAGAGCAGACATTGTACAGTAAGTGATTGTTTTTATTATGTTCTTTGTATTTAATTGATAGTGCTTAGCAATACTGCTACATGATCCCTAGTATTTAACTACTTCTAAAAATTGTAGCCCCATCCATCCATCCACCCATCCATTTTCTACTGCTTTTTCCCCTCTGGGTCGCAGGGGGCGCTGGAGCCTATCTCTGCTACAATCGGGCGGAAGGCGGTGTACACCCTGGACAAGTCACAGAAACTTGTAGCCCATTCTCCGTATATTCAGGATCAAAAATATGAGGTTTTGGATCATCATTTGTGCCAAAGTAGTCGTTGTTGTCTCTCATGAAGTCTGCATGATTAGTGTCATGATCCGTTGCCCGGATCATGTTTTATTTTAGTTTGACTCCCCTGGGCTTGTTTTACTTAGTTGCCATGGGTGCTGATTATTTTCACCTGAAAAAAAAAAAAAAAGAATCCCGTTAGTTCCACTGTTAACTGACTTTTGTTTGATTCCGATTGCATTAAAAAAAAAAAGAAAAAAGAAAAACACGTGTTCATGTCTCACATTAGTTGGTAGAGTGGCCGTGCCAGCAACTTAAAGGGTTGCAGGTTCAATTCCCGCTTTCGCCATCCTAGTCACTGCCGTTGTGTCTTTGGGCAAGACACTTTACCCACCTGCTCCCAGTGCCACCCACACTGGTTTAAATGTAACTTAGATATTGGGTTTCACTATGTAAAGCACTTTGAGTCACTAGAGAAAAGCGCTATATAAATATAATTCACTTCACATATAATTCACTATTGATCACAATTCCAAAGAAGTACAGTTCCCCTTTAAAGTTAATAAGATTCAAATTAAATGAAACTAAAATAAGGGAAAAATACTCTACAGCATATTTTCTTCTGTGGTAGCATTGCATAAAGCGCCCTAAAAAAACTGCTGCCATCTTGTGTATAATTACACATTATATTGGTTTGTAATCCACCTTTTTGATTTTTGAGGTGAATCTTCAGAGAAAATTCAAGTTGCTTTCCAAATGACACCACTTTTGTGCTGCTGTAATTATTTTCTCGAGCCGTTTTGTTGCTTTGCAGATGAAAGGCGCACTGTATCACTTGCAGATGCTTTTAGGCAACAATGAAGAAAGATTTTCTTTCATGGCAACACTTGCAATCAGACGGAAGTGAATAGAGGTTAACCTTCATGTTAATATGCTTATTCATATTTGGAAATGAGATCCTTGGAGAGAACTCTTCTAATTAGGCATAATTTTGCAAACCTTGATCACAAATACACGGTGAACGTAAAACAAAATAGTCGGAGCTTTCACTACTTGATATGAATTCAGAGTCTGAGCACTTCAGCTACAAAAGCTTCATTATTACTCTTTCATTCCCTTTCTTCTGTAAATTCATCTCATCGTGTGTTTTAAGATCCTGAGACAAAACATGCAGCGTACCAAAATATCCCACTACAGGTCAGATTAACTTTAACATAACTTTCGAAATCTTCTACTTTTATTGAGTGTAACATAAAAAAAAATAATTTAAGTCAAGGGAAACAATATTTTCAAAGCAAAATCAAACACAAACAATGTTCCAATATCACTAAAATAGAAACAAATAGGCATGATATAAAATGTAATATATCTTTTCTTTGCTGCTTCATTTTAATGGCTATTTATTTCAAATCAGCTTCAGAATGCCTCCTGTTTGCTAACTTGCCCACTGGGTCACTAGCAGTGAGGCGTCAATGACGCCTTAGTGAGTGTTTGGCACACTCACTAAGGCATATCAACACTGCACTGATACTGTGTTAGTGTTTCATAATGGTCATCAGTTGAGTTGGGAAAATTGTGTTGGATGTAAATATAAACGGAATACAATGATTTGCAAATCATTTTCAACCCATATTCAGTTGAATATGCTAAAAAAACAAAATATTTGATGTTCAAACTGATAAACATTTTTTCTTTTTTGCAAATAATCATTAACTTTAGAATTTGATGCCAGCAACATGTGACAAAGAAGTTGGGAAAGGTGGCAATAAGTACTGATAAATTTGAGGAATGCTCATCAAACATGTATTTGGAACATCCCACAGGTGTGCAGGCTAATTGGGAACAGATGGTTGCCATGATTGGGTATAAAAACAGCATCCCCAAAAATGCTCAGTATTTCACAAGAAAGGATTGGGGCGGGGTCACCCCTTTGTCCACAACTGCATGAGCAAATAGTCAAACAGTTTAAGGACAACGTTTCTCAAAGTGCAAGTGCAAGAAATTTAGGGGTTTCCACATCTACGGTCCACAATATCATCAAAAGGTTCAGAGAATCTGGAGAAATCACTCCACGTAAGCGGCATGGCCGGAAACCAACATTGAACGACCGTGACCTTCGATCCCTCAGACGGCACTGTGTCAAAAACCGACATCAATCTCTCAATGATATCACCACATGGGCTCAGGAACACTTCAGAAAGCCACTGTCACTAAATACAGTTCGTCGCTACAACTGTATTTTAAGCTCTACTATTCAAAGCGAAAGCCATTTATCAACAACATCCAGAAACGCCGCCGGCTTCTCTGGGCCCGACATCATCTAAGATGGACTGATGCAAAGTGGAAAAGGGTTCTGTGGTCTGATGAGTCCACATTTCAAATTGTTTTTTGGAAATATTTAACATTGTGTCATCCGGACCAAAGGGGAAGCGAACCATCCAGACTGTTATTGACGCAGAGTTCAAAAGCCAGCATCTGTGATGGTATGGGGGTGTATTAGTGCCCAAAGCATGGGTAACTTACACATCTGTGAAGGAACCATTAATGCTGAAAGGTTCATACAGACCAATCCAATCCAATTCACTTTATTTTCGTATATAGCACATTTCAACAACAACATTTTTCCAAAGTGCTTCACAACAATATTAAAAACAACATTCAGATACTATCCTGAGCTCCACTAATGACTGAATAAAAACAAAAAATAAAATATGAATACATCCATCCATCCATTTTTCTACCGCTCATTCCCTTTTGGGATTGCGGGGGGCGCTGACGCCTTTCTCAGCTACAATCGGTCGGAAGGCGGCGTACACCCTGGACAAGTCGCCACCTCATCTCAGAAAATAAATACGTATGAAACCAATATCAAATAAATATGACTAAAAAACAATTAAAACAGTAAATAGAAATCAACATTTTAAAACACAAAGGGCAACAGAGAACCGCACAACTCACTTAGTGTTAAAAGCCAGAGAATAAAAGTGGGTCTTAAGACGCGACTTAAAACACTCCACTGTGGGAGCAGTTCTAACATGGAGGGGCAGAGTGTTCCAGAATTTAGGGCCGACCATAGAGAAGGCCCGGTCTCCCCTAGTTTTAGGTCTGGTCTTGGGCACCACGAGCTGGAGCTGGCACTCGGACCTCAGAGCGCGTGCAGGATTATAAATTTGGATGAGGTCCGAGATAATATGAGGTGCCAGTCTATGTAAAGCTTTGAAAACAAAGAACAAGGTTTTAAAATCAATTCTAAAATGAACAGGGAGCCAGTGCAAACTCTCAAGGATTGGGGTTATATGCTGGCGGTTCCTGGCCCCTGTTAAAAATCGTGCTGCCGCGTTCTGAACTAACAGCAACCGGGAGAGAGCTTTTTGGCTAATGCCAGCATAAAGTGCATTACAGTAGTCTAGACCAGTGGTTTTTAACCTTTTTTCAGTGATGTAGCCCCTGTGAACATTTTTTTAATTAAAGTACCCCCTAATCAGAGCAAAGCATTTTTGGTTGAAAAAAAAGAGATAAAGAAGTAAAATACAGCACTATGTCATCAGTTTCTGATTTATTAAATTGTATAATAGTGCAAAATATTGCTCATTTGTAGTGGTCTTTCTTGAACTATTTGGAAAAAAAAGATTGTTGAAAAATAAACAAGTGATTGAATTATAAATAAAGATTTCTACACCTAGAAGTAATCATCAACTTAAAGTGCCCTCTTTGGGGATTGTAATAGAGATCCATCTGCATTCAAGAACATTTCTTCACAAAAAAAGAAATCTCTGACATCAATATTTATGGAACATGTCCACAAAAAATCTAGCTGTCAACACTGAATATTGCATTGTTGTATTTCTTTTCACAGTTTATGAACTTACATTCATATTTTGTTGAAGTATTATTCAATAAATTTATTTATGAAGGATTTTTGAATTGTTGCTATTTTGAAAAAATCTACGCTTACCCCCATTTGAGAACCACTGGTCCAGACGACTTGATATAAAAGCATGCACGACTTGTTCAAAAAGATTAAAAGATAAAAACGGTTATACCTTTGCTAAAAGACGAATATGACAAAAAC
Organism: Nerophis ophidion; assembly: GCF_033978795.1. Classification (NCBI taxonomy): domain Eukaryota; kingdom Metazoa; phylum Chordata; class Actinopteri; order Syngnathiformes; family Syngnathidae; genus Nerophis; species Nerophis ophidion. The sequence goes on along the minus strand of NC_084625.1, from coordinate 28,797,248 downwards.
ACGATTTTAAAACGCCATTGACTTGTTTATCATGTTTAAAATCGTTGTCTATAGTGACGTCAAGGCTGGTGACTTTGGGACGCACGTCATTTTGCAATGGTCCCAAGTCAGTGTGGGCCGGACCAAAAACAAAAATTTCAGTTTTTCCCTTATTCATTATTAAAAAATTCTGGGCTAAACAAGCCTTGACGTGGCATAGACAGCTAAGAAAGGGTGTCAGGGGGCCGTGGCTTTTTGAAATCGGCATATAAATTTGGTATGTCTGCATAAAAGTGATAAGACAATCCATGCCTCCTAAAAATCTCTCCAATAGGGAGGAGGTATAGAGCAAACAGGATGGGGCCTAGAATAGATCCCTGGGGGACACCACAGTAAAGCGGAGCAGAAGAAAAGGTGGCGTCCCCCATCCTGACAGAGAAGGACCTCTCTGACAGGTAGGATCTGAACCACTGTAGTGCAGTCCCCCTAATGCCCACACAGTCTCTCAGGCGCTCTAAAAGAATTGTGTGGTCGACTGTGTCAAAGGCTGCTTTAAGATCTAAAAGCACTAAAATGGCAGAGCTGCCAGAATCAGACATTAAAAGCAAATTGTTAAAAACCTTTAATAGTGCGGATTCAGTATTGTGCAAAGCTTTGTATCCAGATTGAAATGGATCTCAAGTGCCATTTTCATCTAAAAAAGGCGGCAGTTGCACCAAAACACATTTCTCCAACATTTTTGACAGAAAAGGTAATATAGAAATGCGCCGATAATTTGACAAACTTGTAGGATCAAGAGTTTTTTTTAATCAAAGGCTCAACAAAAGCTTCTTTACAAAAAGAGGGCACAGTGCCAGAAATCAAGCTGCTGTTGATGAAATCCCTAACAGACAAGCCAGTAGAGTCCCAGACTTCTTTAAAAAAGTGAGGGGGGTTTTGGAACAACGTTTTTTGCCATCTAAGCGCCGTCTTTTTCATGGACGCCCCTGCTTATTTTAGCAAGACAATGCCAAGCCACATTCAGCCTGTGTTTCAACAGTGTGGCTTTGTAAAAAAAAGAGTGCGGATACTTTCCTGGCCCGGCTGCATTCCAGACCTGTCTCCCTTTGAAAATGTGTGGCACATCATGAAGCATAAAGTACAACAGAAGAGACTGTTGAACGACTGAAGCTCTACATAAAACAAGAATGGGAAAGAATTCCACATTCAAAGGTTCAACAATTAGTTTCGTCAGTTCCCAAACGTTTTGTGACAGCCTTCCTGCCATCACCACGTGAGTTACAAGGACCTTCGACGCACGACATCTCGTAGCAGGGTTGACATACATTTATTGTTTCAATAAATGGCATCTTTGTGTCCCAATCGGGCGCGCCACTTTCTAGCGCGCCCTTGGCTGCTCGTCTTTGCGCACCTTTAGGTGGCCGGGTGTTGCGTCTTCCGCGGGGGCTCATGTCATTTCTGGTCTCTCGTCGCCGGTGTCTTGCCGTGGTTTCCTCCTCCATACTGCCTCCGGATCTTGCCCCCTTCGCCTCTTTTATGGTCTAGCAGCAGATGGAGAGATTGTGAGCAGGTGTGTGTTGTACGCACCTGACTCAAATTGCTGCTCTCGTGCGTCATGCCTCTCCTCGCCGCCGCATGCCCCGCCTCCTGGCCTCCATCTTGGCCAGGGCTGTCTCTCTCAGCCCGCTGTCGGCCCGTCGGCTGCGTCTCTCCACACATTTATTGAGTGTTGTTAATAGAAAAGGTGATGTAACACAGTGGTGAACATGCCCTTTCCCAACTACTTTAGCACGTGTTGCAGCCATGAAATTCTACGTTAATTATTATTTGAAAAAAAAAAAAAAAGTTTATGAGTTTGAACATACTCATAAACAGTATGGCGGTATAGCTCGGTTGGTAGAGTGGCCGTGCCAGCAACTTGAGGGTTGCAGGTTCGATTCCCGCTTCCGCCATCCTAGTCACTGCCGTTGTGTCTTTGGGCAAGACACTTTACCCACGTGCTCCCAGTGCCACCCACACTGGTTTAAATGTAACTTAGATATTGGGTGTCACTATGTAAAGCGCTTTGAGGCACTAGAGAAAAGCGCTGTATAAATACAATTCACTTCACTTCACAACATCCAATATCTTGTCTTTGTAGCGCATTCAACTGAATATGGGTTGAAAAGGATTTGCAAATCATTGTATTTCGTTTATATTTACATCTAACACAACTTCCCAACTCATATGGAAACAGGGTTTGTACAATATATTGTTATTATTATAGGTTATAAGTTTCCTCTTTAGTTGCTATGATTATATTAGCTATTCTTCATGGTGTGTAACATTTAAAAATGTTTTCATACATGTACAACTTTAAAGCAAAAGGGAATGCACATATTTATACATGACGATAATATCTGCGGCCTGGCTGGGCATAGCCTGAAGAGGCAACGTGGGTCCCTCACCACTTATAGGGGCGGGCATAGAGGTCAGGTGCGATGTGAGCTGGGCAGCAGTCAAAGTCAGAGCCCGTGGCGGTCTGATTCTCTGCTACAGAAGCTAGCTCTTGGGACTTGGAAGGTTACCTTGCTGGGGAAAAGGAGCCTGAGCTGGTACGCGAAGTGGAGCAATCCCGACTGGATGTCGTCGGACTCACTTTGACACACATCAAGGGCTCTGGAACCAGTCCTCTCAAGACGGGCTGGTCTCTCCCACACTCTGGCGTTGCAAGCAGTGAGAGGCGTCGGCCGGTGGTGGCAATAATTCTTGCCCCTTGGCTCAAAGCCTATGCATTGGTGTTTAACTAAGTAGCTGAGAGGGTAGCTTCCCTCCACTTCCGGGTGAGGGGTACAGGTCTTAACTGTTGTTATATCTTAAGAGCACCAAACAGCAGTTTAGAGTACCCGCCCATTTTGGATTCACTAGTGGAAGTGGTGGAAAGTTCTCCCCCAGGTGATTCTCTTGTACATCTGGGGAACGTTGACGCTTACATTTGCCACGACAGTAAAACTTAGAAAGGTGTGATTGGGAAAAACAGCCGCCCAGTTCTATACCCGACTGGTGTTTTGTTAATGGACGTGTGTGCTTGTGTGCTAACAAAGACCATGTTCAAACAAAAGGGTGTCCATACGTGCACTTGGCACCAGGGCACCCCAGGCTGCAGTTTGATGTTGGGCTGGGCGATATGGCCTTTTTCTAAATATCTAGATATTTGTAGGCCATATCGCGATACACGATATATGTCTCCATATTTTGCCTTAGCCTGGGATTTACACTTGATGCATATAATATCAGCAGTATGATGATTCTATGTGTCTACATTAAAACATTCTTCTTCATACCGCATTAATATATGCTCATTTTTAAACTTTCATGCAGAGAGGGAAATCACAACTAAGTCAATTGACCAAAACTGTATTTATTAAACAGTTATTAAGCAGTTGCACAAATATTCATGTCATTTCAAAACAGAAAGTGCAAGATTGTCAGATGCATTTTAAAACAAGCTATGAGTGCACTTTTGGGCATGATGTCAGTAAGATTACACATCAAAACAACACTAAATTAAAGTGCACTTTTTGTACAGAATGCCGCTACAATAGTTTAAAACAAATAAAGTGCACTTTTGTGCATGATGTCACACAAGATTTTTCAATAAGTGTCACATAAAAATGTGCTGCATCTCAAATAGTGTATGTCCTGCGGTGTTGATCTGGAAAGAGTTGCTTTGGTTGACATGCAGAGTTTCAGGCACTCTTCATTCTCTAGCGGGTGACTTTTCAAATGATGCTACAAATTAGCAGTGCAGCTACTTTTTGTAGCAACGCTTCCACCGCATAAATGTTCAACATATTCCTGTTTGAAGCCAAACCGCCGTCAGACGGTGGACCCTGTGCTGTTTTTCTTGGGAATTAATTATTCCTCCATTCGTTACCAGATTCGCACCTTCTCTCTCTCGTATTACAACTCGCAACACTGTTAACATCACAGCTAATGTTACCATGTTGCTACCTCTCTGCTCGGGGAGGGCATGTGACGTTGCACGCTTGACATATGTAAGAAGGTGCGCTTGTTTTAAGTCTCTGTGAGAAGGAGAGACAAGAAAGAGGGAGAAACGCATGTATTGTAATGCTCGCAGTTAAAAGCAACTGCGTGAGAACGTATACTCGAATATCACTATTTAGTAATTTTCTATATCGCACAGAGACAAACCCTCGATAGATAGAGTACATCAATATATCGCCCAGCCCTAGTTTGACGATCCACTCTGTGGTTGTATCATCAGATTTTCTGTCTCATGTTTTGTACACTCGGGTGAAGACAGTGGTGGAGCTTTCCACTGATCACCACCTGGTGGTGAGTTGGTGCCGATGGTGGGGGAGGATGCCAATCAGACAGGTACCGACAGGCCAAAATGTGTGTTCGGCGTTCGCGGAGGCAAAAACTCCAGTATGGGAGGAGTTTGAGGAAGCCGTGGAAAATGACTTCCAGACGGCTTCGAAGCGATTCTGGATCACCAGCCAACACCTCAGGAGGGGGAAGCAGTGCATTGTCAACACCGGGTATGGTGTGGATGCGGTGCTGCTGATCTCGACTTGGGATGTTGTGGATCGATGGAGAGAATACTTTGGAGACTTCCTCAATCACACCAACACGTCTTTCTATGATGAAGCTGTGCCAAGGAATCTGTGTCTAACTCTCTTATTTCTTGGGCTGAGGTCACTGAGGTAGTTGAAAAGGTCCTTGATGGCATGGCCCTGGGGGTGGATGAGATCCACCCAAAGTTCCTTAAGGCTCTGGATGCTGTGGGGCTGTTTTGGTTGACAAGACTGCAACATTGCGTGGACATCGGAGGTGGTGTCTCTGGACTGGCAGACCAGGGTGGGGGTCCCTTTCCTTAAGAACGGGAATCGTAGCGTACATTACAACTATTGTGGTGTCACACTCCTCATTCTTCACTGTAAGGTCTATTCAGTTATACTGGAGAGGAGGCTATGTGGGATAGTCAAACCTTGGATTTAGGAGGAGTAGTGTGGTTTTTGTCCTGGTCGTGGAACTGTGGACCAGCTCTATGTTCTCGGTAGGACACCCGAAATTGCATAGGAGTTTGACCAACCAGTCCACATGTGCTTTGTGGACTTTGACAGGGCATTAGACCGTGTCTTTCAGGAGCAATCTTTGTCTCAGCATAAGTTACACCATCGGGTCTCCATTTTGCGAGGTGGCCCATAATACTGGGTTGTGAACGATGCTGCGCTGCGGGCGCTTTGTGCTTCGCTGACCGTTCATGACTGAGTATATTCGTTCGGCCACTGTGTTCAATGGAGAAGTCTGTTCAACAAAATTTCCAGGCAACATACCCCTTCCCCTTCGAACTCTCCTGGATAAACTGAAATTCTTGTTTCCATTCGTTTTGGAACTTGCAAGGGTATTTCTTAATTTTGCTCGTCGACAGTCTAATATATTGGGTTGGAGTCAATAACCAGGCGACGTGTTGAAGTTACGTCTCTTTACTGTGAGCTTTAGAACAGACTCCCTAATGCATATGTTCCTTGACTGCACTTAAATATAGAATATATCTAGAATATGTTTATATTATTCATATATTATATATTATCTTTAATATATTATATATATCATATTATTTATTATTATCATTGTTTATTGTGAGCGAACTGTGGTGCTGAATTTCCCCCAGGGATCAATAAAGTACATTCTATTCTATTCTATGTACAGTAGATGGCAGTATTGTCCTGTTTAAGAGGGTCAAAACATTGCTGAGTCAGGTCCGCATGCAGCTGGAGGGGGCGTGGCCTCCAGCTCCCCCTGAATTTCGGGAGATTTTCGGGAGAAAATTTGTCCCGGGAGGCTTTCCGGAGAGGTGCTGAATTTCAGGAGTCTTCCGGGAAAATCCGGGAGGGTTGGCAAGTATGCGTTTCCAGTGCGCGTTGGATTTTGCAATGGCTGCCTTTTGTCATCAGTTTTTTTCATAACTTTTGTGGGCAGAATTTCTAGTCACAGTCAGTTGCGCTGAGGAGGTCTGGTTTGGTGGTTGCAGGATTTGGCCTCTGCTTTTTGCAGATGATGTTATCCTGCTGGCTTCATCTGGCCAGGATAATCAGCTTTCACAGGATCGGTTCTAGTCAGTTTAGTGTGAAGCGGCTGGGATGAGAATCAGCACCTTCAAGGTTCAAGGTCGATGGTTCCTGCCTGGAAAAGGGTGGAGTACCATCTCCGAGTTGGGGAGTTGATCTTCTCCTAAGTGGAAGAGTTCAAGTACCTCTGAATCTTATTCACAAGTGAGGGAAGAGTGGATTGTAAGATTGACAGGCGGATCAGTGTGGCGTCTGCTTGTACACATTGGCTGGCGAGGGAACGACCCTGGATTCCATGGGAGGAGCTGGACAAAGTGGCTGGGGGGAGGAAAGTCTGTACTTCTGTCCTTACTGTAGGCTGCTCTCCCCGTGACCCAACCCTGGATAACCGGAAGAAGATGGAAAGATGGACAATAATATCATATTTAGAATAAAACAGATCCAAATTAAATAGTTATGCTGATGCAGGATTACACAATGGCCATATAACTACAATTATTTTCAGAAAAGTCAAAATCTGAACAAAAAACTTTGAAAATATTTGTATGCATTTAAGTTAGAAACCAAAATTTGACCGAACAAAATTGGAACACAAATACAATTATAGTTATTTATATCTACATTTATATATTATTAATCTTTGACAAAAAAGTTACTTAATTAATTCTCAAAGACCAAAATTGATCAAAATTAAGATGATGTTAATGGGATTTTTTTTGGTCCACTTTCATGAACAGCTAAATGAGCTAAATAGTAAACATGAAAATAAGAACATTCTCCCTATTTGGCACCATAAATATATATATATATATATATATATGTATATATATATATATATATATATATATATATATATATATATATATATATATATATATATACAGGCTCGGGATCTTTCTGTGTGGACTTTGCATGTTCTCCCCGTGAATGCGTGGGTTCCCACTTCCAAAGACATGCACCTAAGGATAGGTTAAATAAATAAATGATAAATGGGTTGTACTTGTATAGCGCTTTTCTACCTTCAAGGTACTCAAAGCGCTTTGACATTAGTTCCACATTTACCCATTCACACACACATTCACACAACGATGGGGGGAGCTGCCATGCAAGGCGCTAACCAGCACCCATCAGGAGCAAGGGTGAAGTGTCTTGCTCAGGACACAATGGACGTGACGAGGTTGGTACTAGGAGGGATTTGAACCAGGGACCTTC